>NW_012106030.1:4384294-4387359 GCF_000951045.1 Mandrillus leucophaeus | reverse complement strand
TATATTTTATCTATATATAATTTTTTAAGGCTCAACATCACTGATCATTAGAGAAATGAAAATCAAAACCACAATGAGATACCATCTCACACCAGTCAGAATGGCTATTATTAAAAAGTCAAGGCTGTGGAGAAATAAGAATGCTTTTACACTGTTGGTGGGAATGTAAATTAGTTCAACCATTGTGGAAGACAGTATGGCGATTCCTCAAGGAACAATAAGAAATACCATTTGACCCAGCAATTCCATTACTGGGTATATACCCAAAGGAATATAAATCATTCTACTATAAAGACACATTCACATGTATGTTTATTGCAGCATTATTTACAATAGCAAAGTCATGGAACCAACCCAAATGCCCATCAATGATAGACTGGATAAAGCAAATGTGGTACATATACACCATAGAATACTATGCACCATAGAAAGGAATGAGACAATGTCTTTTGCAGGGACATGGATGACGCTGGAAGCCACCATCCTCAGCAAACAAACACAGGAACAGAAAACCAAACACCGCATGTTCTCACTCATAAGTGGAGGTTGAACATTGAGAAAACATGGACACAGAGAGGAGAACTACACACACCAGGACCTGTTGCGGGATGGGGCGTGAAGGGAGGGAACTTACAGGGTGAGTCAATAGGTGCAGCAAACCACCATGGCACACGTATACCTATGTAACAAACCTGCATGTTCTGCACATGGATCCCGGAACTTAAAGTCAAATTTTAAAAATTAATAAACAAACATAAAAAAACTCATGCTTACAAAGATCACACATCTCTCTCAAGGTCACGTAACTTATCAATGGGAAACCAAATCTAATGGTTTTATTGCGAATCAAGCATATGCAAATATATTCTCCTGTCAATTCTATAAAGTAGATGTTATTATTCTTGTTTTAATTATGAGGTAACCAAGACTCAAAATCAAATAACAAGGCCAAAGTGAAGAGAATTAGTAAGAGGCAAATTGGGAATCATATCCAGAGCTGTCTACTACAACACACTTATTTTTTCCCACGATGGCATCCTGCCCTCAATTTACATCTTATTCACATTATTTTACCTTTTCACTGGATGTGACTAGCACACTAATAATAATTGAGGAGCCTCCCACCCAAAAAATCGAGAGTTCTTAGTTCAGGACTGTTGTTTTCAGTCCTTGTTATTCCCAGTGATGAAACAGAAGGAGCTCATAGGGAAAAAAAACAAGTACTGTGTATGTCATTATCAGACTATCTAGAACAGTCTCCGCTCATGCTGTGTGAATAACCACCCCATCATTTTAGTATTTTAACAAAACAGATGCAAATTCTGACAGTGCGACCAGGCCATTCTCTATGCAGGTGTCCTTGCAGTGATCCAGTGGCTTTGATCTGGAAGCTTTTCCATCTCGAAGTGAGGCCCTGACATCCTCCGCAGCAGGGAAAGAAATTGACTGAAGGATTCTTGAGGAGTTTTTTGTGGTCACATCCTGAAAATGCCACGTGTTCCTTCCTTTCACATCTCATTAGCCAGAATTCAGCACATGCCCCACCTAATTCAGTGGCACCGAGAAGTTGACTCACTGTGCACACAAGGGGGAGGAAAATAAATTAAAATTTGGCAAACACATGGCATGATCTCTGCCACATCATCCTTAAGAAACAGATCCAGGATGTATAAGAAAATAGCAAAAGTTTAAGAATTAGCAAGTGAGGTCACGGATTATAAATGAAATAAAACTTTCTGGATGGAGAGACATAAAGAGATATGTATGTATTGATTCAACTAAGAAACGAAGAAAGAATCAGAAACTATATCAGAAAAAAAAATAGTATGGTCATTAAGAAAGACTTATGCATAAACAAGCAAAGGGACCTAAAAGGTTTTCTTCAAATGTCAAAAGTGACAGAAAAATGTAGGCCTATCTTGCTTTAGGATAAGAATTTATATGTCATTTCAGTCACTGACTTTATAATTTCAATTTCTCAAATTCTATTTAGTGTCTTCTTTCTTCATAGCACTGAGCAAGGTTCTATGGCAAGCCCAAAGAAATGCAACCAGAGGCAATCCCCACCCTCTAAAAAATTATACTCCGATGAATGAGAAAAGCAGTCATGCCTGAAATAAAAGGACATCATCTTTTGCAGTGGAATCTCAAAGTCATCCATGAAAACACTAGGCTTAGAAAGAACCACTGGGGTCTCCCCAGAGGAATATACTATTTTGCCAGTACACTGTGCAGCACTGAGCACTTGGTATATTTCTCCCGGCTGCTTGCTCTCTTTAATTTCTGACTAGTGGTGCAGTCACTCAGTCTTTTACTGGTTTAGAAGCTTTCCATGAACTGCTCCACAGCAGAATAATCCAGAATGAAAAAAGCAGATAACACAGAGGCTTGTCAGCCCCATTCATCACATATGTCAGCTACAACAACATACAAAACCTTTAAGATGTGCTGCTTTCAGCTCACCTGCCCTTGCAACTAAGTGATGCCTGCCAAGACCACCAGAGCCCCGTGTCTGGGAAACCATCTCTTCCTCACTTTGTCCTAACGAATGCTCTTGGATGTGAAACACAAAGGCAGCATAAGACAGGAATGTACTGATTAATTTCAACATGCCTTTTAGAAGTCACAGTCTATCCTGAGCAAAGTGATTTTCAGCTGACTTTATCTTATTAGTGAGGACTCTGGGGAAATTTTATGGGGTAAATCCTTTTTGTGTATTACCATGCAGAGGAAACAGTTTCATCTTTAAAGCCCTGCAAGAATATACTCGGTTTTTCTGTTTGTTTATTTTGTTTTGTTTTTTTCCCAACCTGGCCTCACAGAAAGTTCTACTTGGAGAGATCTCATTAATTCCCATGGTTTGATTGTCCACAATTTTGTGGTTCATTTATTTCTGCCAGTTTCCCCCCTACTGTGAGAAAGAAAAAAAAAAAAAGACAGGAAAAAAGGACACTATTTGCCACCACCCACCCATATCAACATTTTCAGGACAGGCCGGGTGCTCATCCCTGTAATCCCTGCACTTTGGGAGGCCAAGGCGGGTGGATCACGACGTCAGGAGATCG
>NW_012106030.1:4332009-4383414 GCF_000951045.1 Mandrillus leucophaeus | reverse complement strand
CAAATACTTGTAATTATTTTTTGTGGTGAGGATACTTAAAATCTACTCTCTCAGCAATTTTCTAGTATACAATACATTGCTTTTTACTATCATCACCATATTCTACAATAGATCACTTGAACTTATTGATCCTATCTAACCATTTTGTATGCTTTGACCAACATCTCTCCAATGTCCTCCACTCCCACGCCCACCCCAGTCCCTGGTAACCACCATTCTACTCTCTACTTCTATGAGTTCAACTTTTTTAGATTCCACATGTAAGTGAGATCATGCAGTATTTGTTTTTCTATATCTGGCTTATTAATTTTAACATAATGTTCTTCAAGTTCATCCACGTTGTTGCAAATAACAGGATTTCCTACTTTTAAGAAGGAAATCTCTTTTTTTTCTTAAAAAAAAAAAAAAAGAGATTTAATGAAATAATAAATGAGAAGCTCCCAGTACAGGGCCTAACAATACAATTAAGGGCAGCCAAGATTATGGTGTTCTGTCCAGCACTATTTTCTGGCCAGGCACTACACCAAGTGTTTTACATACATACTTTCACTCAGTCTTCACAGCAGCCCTGTGGCATTCACCCCAACGCACCAATGAGGAAGCAGACACCCAGAGAGGGTGACTCTCCCCTGGTCACACAGCTAAACAAGGGATTGGAGAGGCAAGCCCAGGTCTGTGGGACTCCAGATGGGCCCCTCTCAGCCAGTGGATCCCCCGCCTCTCATACAGCAGATGCTCAGTAAGTGGTGAGGTCGTTCTGACCCCATCCGATCAGCAGCAGTCCTCCCTCCAATCCCCAGCCCCCTGCCAGGCTCTGGGCATCACCCTCACTGTGACCTAGGACAAAGCCAAAGCCATCCTCGAGAGCAGGTAAGGAACAGCTCTGCAGCTGTGCCCTTGACCACTTTGAGGAGAATGGGGTTAGGAGGATACAGAGAAGAAGAAGGGGAAGAGGAGAGCAAAAAAGGGACAATAACGAGGAGAGAAAGAGATGGGGAACGGAACAGAGACAGAGGGGAGTGATGCGTATATACTATGATGCATATATACTATGTTGTGCACATATGTATACACACATTTTCTTTAGCCATTTATCTATTAATGGACACTTAGGTTGATTCCGTATCTTTGCTATTGGTAACAATGCCTAATTATCTGATGGGCACATTATAAAATATAATGCTGATACCCAAATAATAGCTTTGTTAATATTATCTTCTCTCCTGGTGTCATTGCCACCAGGACCTGTTTCAGACATTCTAAATTAACGCACTGATATGATTACTTAGCCTTTGTACGTTTGCCCATTTGTAACTCTCTATCTACCTAGACTTCAGAAAGGAAAGAAACTAAGTCATGTATTGCTTGATTTTGTGGCTATCACTTGGGGGTTTTAATCTTGACATGCAAATAGAGGATATTATAACCACTGATCACAGTAATCATTCTGGACTCTTCTTATTTTAAGCACATAAAGAAAAATCTCAAGATTCTAATAGTGTTGTCTGGAGTTGTTCCAGCATCCCTTCTCTTGCCCTAAGACAAAATTTTAACCTCAGTGCTGTCCACAAATGGCAGGCCCGCATCAGACTCAGCCACTTTTTGTCTAGGTAACTTGTACCTGCAATTACCTTCTCCTGTGTGATACAAACCCAGAGTCGGGGAATTTCTACTCCAAATTCCATGCATTGGAGCTTCAAACCACTTTTGTTGCTTCTGTTGTTGTTTTAAGGAGCGGAGAGTTTAATAGCCAAGAAGGAAGGGAGAAGACAAAACGAAGAAGCTCCCCCGTACAGAGACCGAGGGAGGGGGGGCTCCAAAACCGAAAAAGGAGGTCCCCACCTGCCATGGGTACCAGCCAGGTATATATGCAGAGGCTGGAGGAGGTGGTGTTTGACTTGCATAGGGCTCAGGGGATTTGTTTCACTAGGCATGTCATTTACTCAGCCTGCAAAAAAGCTGGCCCTCCCACCCTAGCCTTTGAATATGCAAATACAGGGCTCCGTGAAGTTCTACACACATGGGAATATGTAGGGGCAGCCGTGTTGCCAGGAACATGTTGGGAGAAGGGCAAGAAGGCAGTGGGAATCTCCATGTTTGGGTGGACCCAGTTTCTAATGGCCGGCATTTGCATATCAAAAGTTGCTGGTCTTGCTCTAAGAGCCTGGGCTTTACAACAAACTTTTCTGGAGATGCTTTAAAAAATGAAAACTTCCCAAGAACCCCTTTTCCTACAACATTCCCCCCTGTGGAGATGCCACACTAATTAGGGGGTTTTGGGTGACAACTCCTTCTGGCTACTTCCTGCTGAAAAGGGACGTTGAATGGGGAACAGCTGCTAGGGCTCCTTTTGGGGTCAATCTAAGCGTCCTCAGAAGAATGGCATGTCCATGTGTGGTTCAATTTACACCATCATTTGAAGTTTGATTGCTTCTAGGCAAGAAGAAACAATTTGAGTTATAGTATTGAGTATACAGGGTCCAAATATCAATACAAGACATATAAGCAAGAAAGTGCTTAATAAAGGGGGTTAACCAATTCCATAAAGAAGATTGAAGTTCAACCTATGCAAATCAATAAACGTAATCCATCACATAAACAGAACCAAAGACAAAAACCACATGATTATCTCAATAGATGCAGAAAAGGCCTTTGACAAAATTTAGCATCCCTTAATGCTAAAAACTATCAATAAACTAGGTATCGATGGAACGTATCTCAAAATAAGAAGAGCTATTTACAACAAACCCACAGCCAATATCACACTGAATGGGCAAAAGCTGGAAGCATTCCCTTTGAAAACTGGCACAAGACAAGGATACCCTCTCTCACCACTCCTATTCAACATAGTGTTGGAAGTTCTGGCCAGGACAAGCAGGCAAGAGAAAGAAATACAGGGTATTCAATTAGGAAAAGAGGAAGTCAAATTGTCTCTGTTTGCAGATGACATGATTGTATATTTAGAAAACCCCATTGTCTCAGCCCAAAATCTCCTTAAATTGATAAGCAACTTCTGCAAAGTCTCAGGATACAAAATCAATGTGCAAAAATCACAAGCATTCCTATACACCAACAACAAACAAACAGAGAGCCAAATCATGAGTAAACTTCCATCCGCAATTGCTACAAAGAGAATAAAACACCTAGGAATACAACTTACAAGGAATGTGAAGGACCTCTTCAAGGGGAACTACAAGCCACTGCCCAAGAAAATAAGAGAGGATACAAACAAACGGAAAAACATTCCATGCTTATGGATAGGAAGAATCAATATCGTGAAAATGTCCATACTGCCTAAAGTAATTTATAGATTCAATGACATCCCCATCAAGCTACCATTGACTTTCTTCACAGAATTGGAAAAAAAAACTTTAAACTTCATATGGAACCAAGAGTCCACATAGCCAAGACAATCCTAAGCAAAAAGAACTGGAGGCATCATGCTACCTGACTTCAAACTCTACTACAAGGCTACAGGAACCAAAACAGCACGGTACTGGTACCAAAACAGATATATAGACCAACAGCAAACAACAGAGGCATCAGAAATAACACCACACATCTACAACCATCTGATCTTTGACAAACATGACACAAGCAATGGGGAAATGATCCCCTATTTAATAAATGGTGTTAGGAAAACTGGCTAGCCGTAAGCAGAAAACTGAAACTGGACCCCTTCCTTATACCTTGCACAAAATTTAACTCAAGATGGATTAAAGACTTAAAATCTAAAACCATAAAAGTCTCAGAAGAAAACCCAGGCAATACCATTCAGGACATCGGCATGGGCAAACAATTCATGTCCAAAACACCAAAGCAATGGCAACAAAAGCCAAAATTGACAAATGGGATCTAATTAAACTAAAGAACTTCTGCACGGCAAAAGAAACTACCATCAGAGTGAACAGGCAACCTACAGAATGGGAGAAAGTTTTTGCAATCTATCCACCTGACAAAGGGCTAACATCTAGAATCTACAAAGAACTTACACAAATTTACAAGAAAAAAACAAACAACCCCATCAATAAGTTAGCAAAGGATATGAACAGACACTTCTCAAAAGAAGACATTTATGCAGCCAACAAACATAAGAAAAAATGTTCATCATCGCTGGTCATTAGAGAAATGCAAATCAAAACCACAAAGAGATACCATCTCATGGCAGTTAGAACGGCGATCATTAAAAAGTCAGGAAACAGCAGATGCTAGAGAGGATGTGGAGAAATAGGAACACTTTTACACTATTGGTAAAAGGGTAAATTAGTTCAACCATTGTGGAAGACAGAGTGGTGATTCCTCAAGGATCCAGAACTAGAAATACCATTTGACTCAGCAATCCCATTACTGGACATATACCCAAAGGATTATAAATCATTCTACTATAAGAACACATGCACACAGATGTTTATTGCGGCACTATTCACAATAGCAAAGACTTGGAACCAACCCAAATGTCCATCAATGATAGATTGGATAAAGAAAATGTGGCAAATATACACCATGGAATATTATGCAGCCATAAAAAAGGATGAGTTCATGTCCTTTGCAGGGACATGGATGAAGCTGGTAACCATCATTCTGAGCAAACTAACACAAGAACAGAAAACCAAACACCGCATGTTCTCACTCATAAGCGGGAGTTGAACAATAAGAAAACATGGACACAGAGAGGGGAACATCACACACTGGGGCCTGTTGGGAGGTGGGGACTAGGGGAGGGATGGCATTAGGAGAAATATCTAATGTAGGTGACGGGTTGATTGGTGCAGCAAACCACCATGGCACATGTATACCTATGTAGCAAAACTGCACATTCTGCACATGTACCCCAGAACTTAAAAAGTACTAAAAAAAAAGACTTGAATTTATTAAAGAGGGAGTGTAGCCACTCGAGACTGAAGCCTGCATTTACCTGTCAGTAACTTTGGTTTGACTTTTAAGTACCTGTAGATTTTCCTTTACTTTACTAGAGGTGTCAATCCTAAAGCAGTAAGTTTCATTTGAAATTGCATTACTAAACTCAATAAAAAGTCCTAGCTGACTCAGTGATAGTAAAATTTTCATGCTTTCTTTTTGTCAACTATTATCGCTGCTATAAGGATAATAATTAAGCAAAATACTACAGCAATGGAAACTCTGTCCAATACTTCAGTTAGAAGGTGCTACCACGTATAACCCTATTGCAAATAGTAGAGTGAGGACAGCAATTCCCACAAGTATGGCGTGGTAGGTAATTTCCATCTAAAATTTTACTTGCCAAGATATAGAATTCCCCTTTGGGGGTCTATGAAGTTCCTTGGTTTTATTTTCCCAAAGAAACCTCCAGATTCTGGGCATCTTATTCACTTTCATTACCTGGCAGAATTTGCAATATAATTGCCTAGAACGAGCATATTGATTCACATTTTTACATTACCCATCCCTTTTTTTTTTCCAGCCTGCAGAAGATCACCACTTGATTCACAGGAATAAGCAGAGTTAGTCTAAAATGTAGGCAAAAGGCTTAGAAACAATTAACGAGACTAGGATTTAATGATAAATATACGGTAAGCTTTGGAGCAAAATTTTTCTCTCTAGTCCTCATTTTTGGTAGAAACTAATTATGAGTAAACTTTAGTCTTATACTTGGCCTGACTATTTGCATAAAGTGCAGTAAGAATGTTACTTTTACATAGGCCTTTTGGATTGGCTTTGATGAAACTCTGTTCCACAAAAAATTTCAGATAAGACTTTCAAAGCCGAGCCCAACCATGAGTTTGTATCCTCTAAAACCTGTGAGTTGTGTGATCCTTCCCTCTTAAGGTCCCAAGATAAACTTGGAGCTTCCAGACCTGTTAGAAAGTAACATTCTTTACTGACCACAGGTTAGGAACTCTGTGTGGGGACTGTGTAGACAAGGTATGAGGCCAGTTCTCCCTAACGGGCTTTTATTGGCTTTGCATGTCAAGCTTGATTCCTTAAAGGGAAACACACCCTTTCAGTAAAAGCATTGGTAAAATAACCAGTTTTTCCACTTGTGTCCTGTTGACAAAGAAAAATGGATTCTTACTACACTGATGCAAATAACTACATTGCGGTAAGTTAAGAGTACTTACAGATAGTCTCCAAATTCTAGAGGAACCAGGCAGAGAAAAATAAACATGCTCCAAATTTTGTTCACAAGAATATACCTTACTCAATTATTAAGGCCATAAATGGTTTAAAATAGCTTTCCTTGACTCTGAAAATCAAAACAAGGGTCAGCAGTATGCTAAGCAAACGTTAAAAACGTTCCTTTAACTCTCTGAGTGTAGTCCACTTAGTTAGCTTTTGTTTTGCTTTATATTTGTCAACATGTCAGTTCTTTATGAGTCCTGCACATTCTTTATTTCAATGTTACAATCTTTAAAGCTATTAAAAACTCGTATTTGTGAACACCTGTTAAAGTCCTGAATACAGCTTGATTATAAACCATATTTTGAGAAGAAACAAAGCAAGACAACAATTTTCTGCAAATGACAAATTTCCAGGATAGTTACAGTTAACAATATGACTGACAAGTTTATTTATCTTCGTGGTTTACAATAACTTTACCCTTAATTATAACTGATAGTATATACTTAGACATTAGAATTTTAGAAATCCCATACAATTTTGAAACACATATTAGTATTATTCACCAAAATATAACTTAAAGAAGTTAGGACATCATTTTGGCAATCTCATTTGACTAAACATGTCAATCTCATTTGACTAAACATGTCAAATGATCCCGTCTACCTCTTCTCTGAATATTTCAGGGGCCTTTTGAAAGGAATCAGGAAGGACAATTTCCAGTTTGCCATAAATTATTTTGCCAAAACGATGACTCAAAAGGCAAAAACCTTTATTAGGCTTTACTCTGACATGAAAATTTTGTTCAAAGCAAAAGTTCACCCTTGTATTAGTTTATTAATGTTAACCCCAATTTGTTTACATGAAATCTTATAGATTATTCCATGTAATCCTAACCAATTTGACCATGAAGTGAAATCTTTATATAACCCTTTTACTAAAGGGCAGATTAGTGTCTTAAGACCTCCTTGCTATGCTTTTATTTTAATGCTTAATTGATGAAAAGACCATATAGATGCTATGGGAGAAGACAGTGTAGTACTTCTACCATGCATTTCATTACAAAGCAACCCAAAGCCAACTGGCTTATTTTGCAATTAGCCCATCCCTGATGGGAGTCTCATCTCCCAGTGGGGAATAGGGATGCTTCCTTATCTTCCAGGTGGCCAAGAGCATGTTTCTCTGATTTATAACTACTATTAGCCATCCCTTATAGTGTATTTTTTACCTAGTTATTACAGACCAAAGTTCTCTCATAATGCGAAGTATTTCTGATACCCCCCAAACTCAAAACTGGCAGATAGTATAATGCAAAACAGAACACAGTCTTTGATTTTGAGAGGGATCTATCTCCTTTTAATTCCCGGGGTTTCATGAGGAAAACAGAGGGTTTTTTCCCAAAACGGGGTTTGTGGCGCCTCCTCTGTTTTTCCCCAGGAGTCCCACACTACCAGAAATTATTGTAGGACCTTTTATGCATGCATTAAGAGTGGAAAGACAAAAAATGGAGAAAAATAATTCAGTTAACTGAGAGGAAAAGAGCCTTTTTCTAGAAAAACAAGATTCAAGAAAAGAAAAGCATAAAGGCCTTTTAAATATACCTAAAACTTGAATATCTACTTTTAATTAAGCTGAGCACTCTTTAAAAAAATCCTTTCAAATATCTTGTTACCTGACTTTAACCACACCAAGCAGTTAAGATTTTCGGCTTTTGAACTTTACAAAAAGTAGCCTCACAGGTGAAACTAGTGAGCCTTAATTAGGTTATGACTTAACCACCAGTGTACAAGGTATTTTTAAAGGAGTGATAGGCAGCTTTTGAAACTGTCCATGCAAAACTGTCACTGAGAGAGTGAAAGAGATTTCACCCTAACAACTCCATTTTGTTTCCAGCCCCCAAGCCGTTCTTGCCCTTTCCTGGGCATAGACTGAAGCAACTTTGAGAGGAGCCGCGTTTACAGTCTTATAGTCTAAAACAAAGATGGTAACAGCAGCTTCCCAAGATATACTTCCCTCTTGCCTAGAGACCAGACAAAGAAACTAGCCACAGGATTATAAACCATGGCCCAAGAGCCATGCAGCTGGAGGCTACGAGATTTTGACCCTCCCTAAACTGCTCTCAAGATCAGTGCTTAAGATATTTTGTAAACCCTGCCCTTGATGGATCAGCTGGCACCACCCAGATTGACAAACTGGCATATCTGATTTAGCACAACAAGACAGCCACCATTGTAAAATGGCGGAGACTAAAACAAAGTATTGCCACGCGGTTACAGATTATGTTCCCGAAGACATGAAACAAGATGGAGACCTTTAGCCAAGTTTTCCAACGACTGCTTTGCTGGGCTGGCTTGAACAGCAGGCTTCATGCCTCCTGGGCCTGCATCCTAACCTAAGATACCCTTTCTGCGACAGAACCATACAGAAAGACATGCAAAGTACACAAGATTGTCTACAGCTTAAGACCAACCTTACAAATCCTTTTTCATTAATTATACATTTACAGAGAACATAAACAGTGACCCTTATTATCCCCTTTACCGGTTTGCACAGGGAGAGAGAAGCCAAAGCCCAACTGGTAAGAAATGCTTACCCTTTTGCCAGCCAGGCTCCTGGGTTCCCTTTTCCCTAGCTCAACTCTACACCAAGCATTTTAAGATTTGGAAAATTAACTTTTCCCAGGTTGGAAGAACATTATATAAGAGATAGAAGCCACTTTAAACCAGAGAAGAAGGAAAAACACCATAGAAAGGAGTTTCAATTAGGGTTGTTAAGAGGTAATACCTCTCTTCCTATTGGGAATGGTGATCCCCCTATTTCTTTGCCTTCCCTATTTTCTCTTTTGCCTTCTGGCCTGCTATAGGAGACATACTGCTCATCTCCAAAATTTTATTCTGCTTCCTGAGGTGCCTGTTTTAGCTGCAGTGAGGGTTTGACTGAGCAGCAAAGTAACATCCTTCCACGTGAGGTCAAATATCTGAGTTAAATTTTGGAAAGCTTCTAGATACCTATCAGGTCGTCAGAAAAATCAGCCTCAGTTTCCCTTTACTTGCCTAAGGTCCTGCAATGAGAAGGGAACTTGAAGGGGCCCCAAAGAAGGAGGACCCTCAGATGATTTCCTTGAAAGTTACTTTTTTAATTTGGGGGAACTATTTTGCCTGGGCCTGTCTGATATGGTTGCTAAAAGAGCTGGGTTGATATTGCAACGCTTGCAAAGGTCTAGTAAAAGCCATACCCTTGTGCAAAAGAAAATAAGTCAATTTTCTTCAAAGTTCCAAGGTCGAAGGAGTCCCAGTGCTTCAGCATACACTCCAGGGGAGTGCGTGTTGAAGATGATCTGTCACCCATCCAGAAAGAGAAGTGAGAATAAAAGCGTCCTTTTAGTCTCCGTCCTTTCAGTATGTGATCCGGGATGGAGATGAAAACAGTAGAGGGCGTCCCCCCAACTATTTTCTCTCCGTCGCGCCCGGATTCCCGGCACCAGCTTAAATGTGCCGCCCATGACTACAGGCATGACCCTCCAAACCATGGCACCAGAGGAACTGAGTTTTGGGCCTTAGTCACGCTGTCCCCAACCAATCAGTTCTCTGCCTTTTATTTCCCTTTGACCTCCTAGACTTGCATGGCCTGTGTACCTTCCAAAAAACGGATTTCAAGAAAAACCATGTAATTGGGCAAGGCCCCTTTAAGGGAGGGGGGGCGTGCTAGGTTGAACTCTATATTCTGCTATTATAGCCCATGCTAAAGCATTTACCCATAGAAGAATGGTTCCGGTTAACCTCCAGACTCAAAATCCCCTTACTCATTAAGTACTATCTTAATAGGAGACAAAATTGACGCCTTAACGAAACATAGGAACCGAATGGCCGTTTTCCTACCGGTGGGGCAATATCAAGACTAAAACTTGGCTACGGAAGACATCTTACTCCAAACCATTAAAAGCAGAAACTTCCCATTCCCAGAAGAGGCCTAGGGCCTGCTTTCTACTAGGTAGCTTAGAAATACCATGTGATCACCAGAGAAAACAGAGAGAGGGAGACATTTATTGAGTTACCGCCTGCCGTGATTCACGATCTTTTCTGACAGTCCTGTTTCCCTGAACTGTAAAGATTCCTGCACATTCGACACACAGAGAGAGGGCAAGAGACCACGGATAGAAACAGAAAGGAAGTCTGGCGACAGGGTAGCTGAAGAGAGCCTTGTGATTAAAGGACAGATTTAAAGTTGAAATCCACTCCATACTCACCAGTCTGACGACTGAATTTCCTTTCCCACCCCATGCACCAAGACGATATGGCTCTGATGAGTGGAGGAACACCAGGGCTCTTGGTCCTCATGCTGGTTTAGATAGTATGACACAGACACATGGGGAGTGGTTTTAAGGAGCGGAGAGTATAACAGGCAAGAAGAAAGGGAGAAGACAGAAGGAAGAAATTCCCCCGTACAGAGACAGTGGTGGGGGGCTCCAAAGCTAAAAGAGGAGGTCCCCCCAAATCACTTTTATCCTCTTTCCTCTCCTGTCAGATCCTTTCCCTTTGGAACCTTGTAACTTTCAGCACACACAACAAACCCTGATACAGCTTGATCATAGTTGGTTCCCTCCGGCTCCAGACAAATAGAAGGCTTGGGAAAGGCCCAGTGGAGAAGTAGAAAGGCCTTCTTAGGTCTGCATAAATGTGGATGATGTTCACAGGTTTCTCAGTTACACTGAGGTATGCATCCCATTTATTTCAGCCAGATGATCATTTCTTGTCTGCTGTATTCCAAGTGTCAAACTAGGATGCAAAGAAACAAAGACAAAGTCTTGCCTTCAAGCTGTATATAATCTAGTAAGAGCTAAACGCACTTAGCAACTAATTTTAGCACTGATGAAGTGTTGTTTTGTTTTGTTTTAGACGAACTTTCATTCTTATTGCCCAGGCTGGAGTGCAATGGCATGATCTCAGCTCACTGCAATCTCCGCCTTCAGTATTCAAGTGATTCTCCTGCCTCAGCCTCCCATGTAGCTGGGATTACAGGCATATGCCAACACGTCTGGCTAGTTTTGTATTTTTAGTAGAGACAGGTTTCACCATGTTGGTCAGGCTGGTCTTGAACTCCTGAACTCAGGTGAGCCACCTGCCTTGGCCTCCCTAAGTGCTGGGATCACAGGCATGAGATACCATGCCCAGACTGATGAAGTGTTCTGAAAGAGGTAGCCTGATGCTCTGAGAACAGACACCTATTGAGTAGACTGGTACTTGAGAAGCCTTTCCGCATGTGATAACTAAGTCAAATCAGGAAGGATGAGTCGGGGATCACCATATAAAAACAGGGGAAACTGTGCTCCAAGCAGTGGAAACAACATGGCCTGACAGAGACACAACAGATGAGAGATGTTAGTATATTTAATGCGATTCTCTATGGTTACTCTTTAGGACAAGCAAAGTCAAAACAGGAAGAGTTTTGCAGTCTGCTAACTATTTTATATTTACTCTATATCCAAAGGAAACCAACTGAAGAATTTTGAGTGGGAGAATAAAATAATCAAGAAGAATTGACTGGGCTTGGTAATGGATAGATGAATTCCACAACCAATTTTTTTCAAAGCCTACTCAGTGTCAGCCACTCTACAGAGAGCTCATCACATAAATGTAAGCCAGATGTATTCTTGTCTTTTAGTTGCTTCCAACCCAGTAGCTATATGGCAAAAAAAGAAAAAAAGGGAGACTACAAAGGAAGATGAAGGAAAGAAGGTGTGGAAAATGAACACAAAACTTCTGACTTGGGCAATGGATGAGAAGTAGTGTTATTGATAGAAATAGGGCACAGAAGGAAGAAGGTAATAATGAGTTCAGTTTGGAATGTCTTTCTTTAAACAGCCTGCCAAGTAGCTAAGAGGAAATGTACAACAGATAGCTGGAGCTCAAGCCAAATCCAGACCGATGCCTATGTTCACATGGCTCATGTGTGCTGCTTCAGTGGACACAGAGACCCATCCGGGGTGTCCCCCTCCACCTCCATTCCCCTCTGTTACTGTACGTGTAACCACCCATCCTTCCCCATCCCCACACACTCCTGCCAGCCCACGGGCCCCAATCCCTCAAATGTCTGGAGAAAGTTTCCCTCCAGCTGACAGTGACAGTGTATGAAGTGTACTCATGGTCCAGAAGGGCCCATTAGACAAACACGATGGTGAAGGGGCAAGAGTTGTCTTTCTTGTCATAGAAGTCCCCACACAATATCCTCAATTTTGCTTCTGATTTGCAAAACACAAGCCTAAGTCATTTAGTATCTCGCTCTTTACAAAAAAAAAAAAGAAAGAAAGTTTGCCCACCCCAGGTGTGAACTAAACTGTGGTCAGAAAAACAACTAGTCTTTGTATATTATGCCACCAAAATTCAATTCAGATGAACAAACATACTCACAATGTATTCAGAGGGTTTAAGCTGGAAATATTTATTGAAAGCTGAAAATTTACATTAGGTTAGGCAGTTCTTTACTCCACTCTCCCCTCTTTTTATATGAAGAAAAAGAAAAAAAAAACCCTAATTAATCAGGGTAACCAAATTCTGCCTTGAAGATACTATAATTTCTTCTGAATTTTTCATACTTTGGGTCGTATCTTCTCTCAGAGTTTCATCAGAACGTTGTTTTCTGTTCAAGGGGCCTTTTACATCTCACCAGGTATTAATTTATTTACAGAAGAAGGAAATTGAGGCATTTGTCTGGGGCAGCCAAACAACAAGTTAAAAATTTAAAAACCAACTGATTACGTCTCTGGTTATCTGGTTTCTACAATTCCAGACAGCTGGCACAGTCAATTTGCTTACCTAAAAGGACTAGTTGCATTGGTCTGGTGGAGACACAGCCAAAGACAGCAGTTCTACCAGCTCACACACCTGGGATTTTTTCTTTTTTTTCTTTTTAACTTTTCCCAACCTCATACTGGCCAAGTCATGCAGATGAAGAAGTGATGTGGGAAGTAATTAAGTGCTATTAGAAGCAAACGGCATCTAGTTTGACTGAATGGCCAAGTGCGGTGTGGTCTTTTGATAGCATTTCCAAATACAGGAACCAAATTTGATCCTTTAAGTCCTCCTTCTCTTTAGGATGCATGTTTATTCAAAGAACAGATGGGGAGAAAAATCAGAAAAAGACTTTGTTCGACCCACATAAAACAGCGTATTTGAGTGTGGGCATGAAGAGAGATGAGTTTTGGAAGGATTTTCATTTGTTTGATGTGTGGAGATAGAACTGGGAAGTGGGAAAGCGCGAACTTTTATATTTAATCTCTCCCAGGGCGGAGCTTCAGAAGGTTCTAAAAGAAAGAAAGCTCCCTTAGTAAGCACATATTTCTATGCTCTCATATCTTTGGTATTTTCCATTATAATAAAAGAGAGATTTCCAGGACTAAAGTTACTGGGTACTACAGACAGGAAGAAATTTTAGAAATGGTTATAAACTACCACCCACAAATTAAGCTTTTTTAGGGTTTGGAAATTTTAAATAAATTGTCTTTGGATGAGGTCATGCCTGTGTGCTATTATATGTACTCCAAGTCAGTAAAGACCAAAATGGAAATCCAGAGAGCACTGCACTAAAAACAAGCTTAATGCTGACAGCATTTATGACCTACCTGCCTAATCTGGTAGGTCTCCAGGCTCACAAGAAAACTGTTTCTCTTGAGATGCTCAAGTTGTCACTGCATGTCAGGGAAACTCAGGTATAAACAGGTACTTAAAAATAAGGGTAAGCTTTGCTGGCTACTTAAAGTAAATTGAGCTTTTGAAACTGATGAGGTGTGCCCCTTTGAAATGTTGGCATCAATCTGGAGCCCAACGCAAACAAGAAACAACAGGGGGAAAGACGATGGAGGAGGAATCATAATGGAAAGGAATTGCCTGCTGGTTGCTAACATTTCCATATGGACACAAGCAGCAAAATTACAAAAGATCAAAGAGCAATCCAAAGAAGAAGGGAGTGTTCAGTCTCATAATTGTGCATGTGTGTGAACATACAGCCTTCTGTAAGGATAATAGCAGAAACATGTTTTCGCAAGTGAGGTCCAATGTATGCCAACTAATGGGGGTGCCTGGCTGAACCTCAGTATGCAAAAATCTACTCTACATTTGTTAAAGATGCTACTGATTAATGGTATCTCAAATCTGTAACAACAGTTAACAGATGCGCAAGGAGGAAATGCCTCGATAAAAATGCTGTAGGCTTCCAAACCTCATTGTAATTATTCCATTTGTGGTCAAGTGCTATCAACCCATTTTGCAGCTAAAGCCTAAGGCAAAATAATTGTGCCCACCATGACATTGAGTGAGAAGTTGAGGTGCAAAGGGAAAACTCATTGTCCAACTCTTTACGTGTCAGCACTACGTACGGAGTTTCTCTTGTGTCTGTTTTAAACTAGTGTCTTTCACAAGAAATAATTTCCATCTTTGTACCCAGAGAATAGCTTCTCTATGCATTTCTAATCTAATGAAGTCGCTGATTTTCCTGGGTTAAGAAGTTAGTGAGTTCCATTTCAAAACCGACAAGCTTACTCTACATTTGGTAAACTCTGTCCCAACTGAAAAATTTTAAACAACTGTAATACTTGGTAAATGTATTATTAACTACTATTAGTACATAACAAAATAATAACATAATGAAAAAATGTTTAATAGTAACATAGTGAACATAAAAATAATATTAGGAAATGCAAAAAAAGCTTGTAATATATCTCAAAATACACAACTGTTCAAGAGCACATTGGTCCAAATCACCAGTTTTTTCTTTTCATTCATTAATTTCTGTTATGGTTTGAATGTGTTTTCCAAAGTTCATGTGTTGGAAACTTAATCCCCAGTGCAACTGTGTTGAGAGGTAGGACCTTTAAGAGGTGATTATGTCATGAGGACTCTGGATGAATGGATTAATTTATTATCGGAAGTTTGCTATAAAAGGCGAATTTGGCCTACTCTTGCTCTCTCTCACCATGTGATGCTTTCTGCCATTTTATGACACAGCAAGAAGGCCCTTACCAGATGCAACCCCTCAATCTTGGACTTACCAACCTCTAGAGCCAGTCAATCACTTTACTTTGTAAATTACCCAGTCTTAGGTGTTCTGTTACAGCAACAAAAAATGGACTGAGACAATTTCCTTGGGAAAGTAAACAGAATGGGCTTTGAAGGAGTCCTCCCTCCCTAATTCAGAAAACAAAATGACCAAGACACAACCTTCAACACTTCATTATATTATTAGGTTTAATGGTTGTAATTACACACGGCTTTATAGACTCAAAGTGCTTTGCAACCTTTAATTAGTCCATCTTCCCAAGTCCACCTCCATTTTTGGATGACAGCACTGAGGTATATCGGTTATGATTTGCCCTCCAGTAACCAAGTAAGTCAGAAGCCCAGTTCAGAGTAAAACCAAGTCTCCAAAACAGAACCAATGCATGGGCACTGGGATTCAGGCTCACCTTTCATTCTACAGCATAGCTGGAATTTTGTTTAAAATGTGAAAGCATGCAAACAACACTTATCACCAGATATAGGGGGGGGTGTTGTTATTAATCAACTTTTTATTATATTTTCCCTTTGGATGTAACTGCAAGTCAAATATAAATAAATACTTTTTCCCCTTGCTATATCTTCTAACTTCCAGTTCTCTTACCCACTTGCCCTCATTTGGAACACAATTTTCACTTTTAGAAAGATGTTTCCTTAGAGTTTGGAAAATTAATTTGATTAAGAGTGAGAATCTGTAATCCTAGCACTTTGGGAGGCCAGGGCAGGTGGATCATGATGTCAGGAGTTCAAAACCAGCCTGGCCAAGATGGTGAAACCCCGTCTCTACCATAAATACAAAAAATTAGCTGGGCCTGGTGGCAGGTGCCTGTAATCCTAGCTACTTGGGAAGCTGAGGCAGAGAATTGCTTGAACCCAGGAGGTGGAGGTTGCAGTGACCCAAGTTCATGCCACTGCACTCCAACCTGGGTGACAGAGTGAGACTCTGTATAAAAAAAAAAAAAAAAAAAAAGAGTGAAAGTCAATGTGAACGCGTGTGTGTGTGTGTGTGTGTGTATGCGTGCGCATTAGGGCCAGTGCAGTTAAAAATACTACCAGATTCAAGAATTCCAATGTAAGCAGTCTCAGAAACCTTAAAAACATCATTTAAATCACATATTTAATAGGAAGTTTTAAGGAAGACACAGAGACTCATTGTGAGCTTTTTTCATGTGCCTGTCTCTGGCTCACCTTCCAGCTGCTTTGCAGGGGGATCAAGGTGGGTGAGCAACTTGCTCCAAGCCCTGAGGTGCTGTATCCCAGCTGCCAGTATCTTCATAGGGTCACTGAGCAGACATATAACTCATTCCATTTGTAACCATGAGAAATAGAGTCCCCCAGGGAAAATATGCACTCCCCGTATGTTCTGCCCTGTGCACTGGTCTAGGTGAATCACCATCCAGGAGGGAAAGGGGAAGGGATGTGTCCTGACACATTATTTCCTCAGAGATATCAGAGCATCATTTCAAGGGTAGTATACTACCTTAAACAGACCACCAATCTGATCCAGCCATGGAGATGGGATGCTTTTAGGAGCTTTCCAGTAAATGCCTCTAAATTCTATTGCTAAGGCTTCCATAAAACTATCAAAAAAGAAATGCTTTGATGTGTGTCCCCTCTAAGCACTGTGCCACAATTCATAACCTCCACATTCAGCCCCTTCCATCCTCTTCTCAGTCCCTTTTCTGTCCTCCCCTCCGCCCACCACCGTGGAGCTCGGCCATGCTGTATGCCTTCCTGCTCATATGAACTGCAGTTGCTGAAAAAATGAAGCCAAAAGAAACAGCCAATAAAAACAGAAACAGCTGTAACAATTTTGCACAGCATGGTCTTGATTTCCTTGAGTTTTTTTACTTTTGCCTCTTTTTTCTCCCCTCCTCTTTTTCTTCTCCCCTCAGCTCCCTTTTCCACACAGCACCTTCTGTGTTGGGGCCTGGAATGGAGCAAGAAATACTTCCCTCTTCTGCACACTCTTTGTGATTCAGAAACAATGTTAGAGTCCATTTTGAATCACCAGTTCCAAAACAAGCAGAACCCCAGCGAGGCATAGAGTGCAGGGAGGAGGGGGAGCAGAAACAAGGGAAATGAGTTGAGAATCTTGCCACCAAAGACAGGTGCAAAGATTTACAAAAATAAAAAATAAGAATAGACCCAGCTCTCAAATTTGCTCCTTCTCAGGCTGCTGTTGACAGTGGCTGTGCCTGTTGTGAGTTGAGCCCACAGAAGCAGTTCTTTTTATTTCATGGAATGTTTGCACTCACCTCCCTAAATGGACCCTGTTCTGAAGCCTTTATTGAACTGTTGTTTACAGTAGCCTCACTTTACATCCATCTTCCCTTTCCCAAAAACCCAGGCATGATAAGGTAGCTTGTAAATGCAAAACGCTACTGGAGGAGCAATGTTAGTGGTTTCAGAGAAGAAAAAGAGAATGACTCAAAGCACTGAACAAATACAAAAGGAAAGACTAACAGCAGATTGCAATCAGTACCCTCCTTCCTGTCCGAACTGGCTCATGAACCTGGGGATGTTTACCTTCTTCAGAATGCATAAAGAATCCAGGATCCACTCACCAGGCCCATCTTTAGCAGGTGCTGAGTTCTATCTAAAATGCTTGCAGTCAGGGAAGTGATCTCAAATGGTGATTAAAGCCTCCTTTTCATTTTTATTTGTTAACGTATTGGGTGTTGTGTGTTGTTTTGTTTCTCTCCAGCTGTTTCCTCTCTTTACCCATTTTCTGGGACATGGTTCCCCAGTCTGAAGCTGAGCTGGATCTGGGCTACGCATCATGAAGACCTGGTAGAAATAAAAGCTCTTTCATGGTGGCAAAACCCTGTTTTTCAGATGGTGTGAAACAGATCTGTATTTCATTATTAATAATAGCACATGCGTGACACCACATCTTCAAAGGGCTGTGCAGACATTAATTCTTTTGTGATGAGAAAAAAGCACGAGCAGCAGCGTCTTTTTAAAGTGAATCTCCTAGTCTTCTGGAGAGAGGCTAGAAAACATAGTCTTAGCTAGAGATGAATGAATCAAACCCCGGAGGTCTGGGATCTGGGTCTGATTGAGGAGCGCTTTGAAAAAAAAAAAAGAAAGAAAAAAAAAATCAGGAGTTTTATCTGAGCTAGAGCATGTTCCAAATTCTACACCCTTTCAAACTCACATGGAAGTCTTTCGAAGACAAGCTGTGGTATCTTTGTTCCAGGAATAAAACAAACAGAATAAAAGGCAGGAAAGTAGAGCAGAATAAACGTGGCTTTTCAACATTGTTGAAATTTGATCTGAGGTCTCCAGAAGAGAGAGAGAATTATTCTCCCCAGTTGGCAAACCTGCCCTTCAACTTCTTTTAATAAGTGATTTCTTTGTCAAAGTCACAGTCTTCTATTAAAAGGAGACAATTGATATTCCATTTTGCAGAACCTGGAAATGGAATCCAAAGGCCCAATTTGCCACTGGACTTCCCAAATTAGCTCTTCAGTTTTTCTTTGTTTTCCTTACATTTGAAAGGTTTTTGCTTTGTTTTGGAACTTTTTTGCCCAATTTAAAAATATAGAGGATTTTGTGCTCATACAAAAATATATGTAATGTGTATGTAAGTTATACAGTATAATTTGTAAAGTGAAACCTCTAACTTCTGCCTCACTTAAGAACTAAAATATTATCAACAACCTGCCAGTAACGGTGTGTTCTTCTCTATTTCACCCCCTGCCTCCCTGATAGGGGTTGTCATAATCCTGTATTCCTGTAGTGGATTGATAGCATTAATGGCCCTAATTATTGGGCTCCCAAATGTCCTTTGCTCTATACCATTATGGGTACCCCTCTCCCTGACTCCAGGCTTGACAGGGCAACTTTATTTTGCCTGTGGGCTGTAAGCAAATAAGATGCAAGTACAGCCTTGGAAAGCACACGCATGTTCCTGCGTGCCCCCTGGCAGAATCAGCCTTTCTTGTTCTTTCCCTCTGGGTCTTGACCTGAGAACCTGGCCAGGTTAGACAGCTGGATGGTGACAGATATGTGAAGCAGAGTTGTGTCACCTTAAATCATGGCCATCCTTGATCAGCCAACAGCCAAACCATAAGCATGTGTCAGTCAAGATTAGCAGAACCACCCGGCCGGCCTGTAGCTTCATGGAAGCAGCAGTGAGTCCAGCCAAGATCAGCCAGGCACTGGCAAGATAAGACAAACACAGCTGACGTGGAAACCAGATCGATAATATAATACATGTTACTTTCTGTAAGCTCCTGAGTTTTGGGGTGGTGGTTTGCAGTATTACTTTAATAATAGATTATTTATACAATTCCCTTCATCTTTAAAAAAAAAATCACAATGCTTGCAGCCCTGAAAAAATGTGTTGCTCTGTTTTGCTTTTCCTTCTCTCTCTCTTTTTTTGTTTTTAGTTTTAAAAAATTGTATCACAAGATAGATTTTCTTTTGTGACTTGTTTTCTTCACTTACCATTATGTTTCTTTCATCTACCATTATGTTTCTTTCATCTATGTAGTTGCATGTAGTTATAGTAACTGGTTTTTATTATATAATCTTTTTGTGAATATAAATTATTTTCTCCAGTCTTCTGTTAATGGACATTTGGCTTTCCTACTGATAGGCATTTGCACTGTTTTCAGTTTGGGGTTATTATAATCAATAAATTCACTTACAGATGTCTTCTAATGCACATTTGCAAGGTTCATTGAAATAAATATACCTAGGAGTAGAATAGTAGGACTACAGAGTATGATAATATTTTAATTTTGAAGCTGGTACCAAATTATTTTCCAAATTGGTAGTAACAATTTGAATATACATCAGTATATATATTATAAGGCCCCCATATATATCTGTATCAAACCACCAGAAGCAGAGGCAGCACATAGGAGCCCTTGTGGGAGGGTTCAGTGCTTGAGTCTGGAAGACACACATCACCTCTGTTCACATGTCACTGGCTCAAACTCAACTATATGGCCAGCTCACTGCAAGTGCAACAGGGAAACATAGTCCAAGAAGAGGAAATGAACAGGCTACCTCATCAGTCTCTGACATAGCTTCTAATCCTTCAATATGAAAATATGAGTGTCTATTTGATAAGCACACCACAGTCTATAAAGCACATCCATGGAAAGTTTCCTATTTCACACTCTCACCAACTCTCTTGGGAAATTAGGTCAATTACCATTACATTCATTTTATAAATGAGGAAACTAGGGCTCAGAGTGGTTAAATGACTTGCCCAAGGTCACAAAGTTAGTAATTTGCTAGAGCCAGAGTATACTCTCAACACTTTTTCCCCAAAGTCTTGTCCTATTTCTAGTATAATTAACCTTTCTTTTTCCAAATACTCATTCATCCACCAACTGAAATTAATTTTTGTATGAGTACTACATGACTATAGCACTATACTTCCTTCCCAAAACACAAAAATCAACAGAGCAAGGATCCTGCCCTTCGAGTCCCACAATTTTGCGTTTTCTATTTGCTATCTCCCACTCTCTACCTGCCACTTCCATTGCTCACTTCATGTTTACAGCTCAATCTACTCATGCTAAGTTCACCAATAACTTCCAGTTCAATGGATACAGTGGATATAGTTCAGTCCTCATCTGATTTCAGCACTGTCAAGTCATGCCAGACTGTGACCCTTCTCTCTTTGTAATGCTTTTTTCTCCTAATTCTCATCATCACACACATTCCTGATTTCCCTCTCACCTCTCTGGTTAATTCCGTTAAATCACCTTGACTGTTTTATTCTCTTCTAACCAGTCTTTTTATATTGAGAACACCCTAATTCTGCCCGACAAAATTAGATCTTTCTATAAAGACAATTGAAATGTCATCTTGATAAATAAAATAAAATAAAAATATTTTCTATGCTTTACAAAGCCTTACTCATGTCTTTCATAACACTGACCACATCCACCTTCTGTAAGTTATCTGGCTCTCACAAGTCTTACCAACTTAACTAAATGCCTTTAAGGCTCAAACCTGGCATGCCTTCTCTTCTCACTCTATCTTCTCATTTTTGGCTATGGAGTATGACAATGTTTTAATTTTTAAGCTAGTGCCGATTATTTTCCAAATTGATAGTAATAATTTGTACATCCATCAATATATATCTTCCAAGGCCCCCATATACACCTGCATCAAACCATCAGAACCAGAAGGAATACATATGAGACCCTGTGGGACAGTTCAATGGCCTTTAAATATGCTGTTTCCCCTGAGAGACCCTCTTGCTGCTTTTTACCTGGCTAATTCCTACTCACCTTTCAGATCTCGGTAAAAATCACTTCCCAAGGAAGCCTTCCCTGATTCTGACAAGAGTTCAGGTCCCCATCTCATGTGCATGGATGACACCCCGCACTTCTCCCTCTCAGCATTTGTCACAATTGTTGTGCAACATTTAACTGTAAAAAATTTGTTTCACTTCTCTTCATTCTACTGAAATTTCAGTTTCAAGATTATAATGTCCATGTGCATGCATACTCTGTACTGCTATATGTTCTTTGCATGCAGAAGGACCTAATTGGATATTTATTCAGTGAGACTGTTTTATTAATGAAGAGAAAAAAATCTCAGTGAAATTTTGGATGCTATGTCATGCATGGATTTACAGTTGACTAAAACCATTGGGTTTCTTTGTAACCTAAACTCTCTTGCCTAATTATGTGTACCTAAGTACAGAACTATAAATGTATTTATTGCTTTTAAACATCATCTTATTAGATTGAGCCCACTCATTGGACTTAAATTATCTCCCACTTTTATATCATCTTATAAGGTGATAATCAAGTCATTGACAGAAGGGCTGATTGGGCCAAAACTAGAGACAGGGCTCTGAAACCTGCCACTTGAAACTACTTTTAATTGTAGGATTACAATCCTTTACCATGGAAGTTTAACTTCTTAGTTATATTGTGCTGATCATGGCTGCTATTTTAAGAAGTGTAAAAACCAAATACCCTTACAATGCATATCAAAACCTAATTTATCTTGTAAGGTCCAAAAATTGTCACTTACTTAATGAAGTTTCACCTAATTTCTTTAGACAGAAATACTATCTGCCTTCTTCTCTATGCTTCCCAATTTTGTTCTTTCCATTTTTGTTATGAAATGGTAAGTACTGATTGTATTCTATCTTACATTATAGTTTATTGTTTGGGATCTCGCTTTAGAGTCCCATTACTTGAATTCAATTATTTCAGGGCAACAAGGGCTCCACTTTTTGCTTTGAAGTTACTATTTTTTTAGTATCTTCACCATGCCAGGAGCTGTGCCAGGCATTTTACATCCACCATCTCATTTAATTCTTATTGGAGGTATATACCATAATCATTAGCATTTCAGCAAAATAATTGTATTACTTTACAAGAGGTGAAGAAACTGAATCTCAAAGAAGTTGTTTGTATTTATACATCTCACCTGGCTTTGGTCCTTGCTCATAGCATATATTAAAAGAGTGACTGTCAAATTGAAACACAGAATTGATGCTGATGGACATTTATATGGAATTTTACTCTCCCAAGGATCATGCCCAAAATGATGTTAATATCTTGGATTAGATGACTAGACTAAATCTGAACGGCTATTCCAGAAATGAAAGCTCCCTAATGCACTATTAATTTTCTCTGTCAAAGAGAGTATGCATTCTATATTGCTACAGGCAAATAGGGACATAACAGATGTGTTATTTGGAAAAACACTGTTGCAGGAAACAAAAGTATGCAAATTACGCCTCTTCTGCACACTTCAAGACACATTTTTAAAGACGTAAACTTTCTCAAGGTCATGTGCTGACATTCTGAAATAATTTCTTTCCCTAGAGTAGGGTGACCACAACTCAGGCTTTTAAATAGAAGACCAAAGAAGCTAAAATAATGTTTCAGAGCAGTAGTTGCGATTCCTACCCGACTGTTTTTTTTCTAAAACTGATCTAGACAAATACACTGTGAAAAAGAGCAGATAATGAGAAGTATAAGTGACTCAAATGGGGAAACCGCACAACAAATAACATTTCTGCCTGAGAAAGCTACCAGATACTCTGCTGGGGACCACGTTTTAAATAGAGACCTACACAAGTAAAGCATTTCTAATCCAGTTTCCTTTCAGAGGTGAGGAAGTTTAGGCCTAGAGAAGTGGAAATAACTGTCCGAAATCAAAGAGCAGTTAAATTAGAATGCAGCCTAGAACTCAGCCTCTGGCCTCACAGTTGCTCCAGCTGCTCCATCTCTGAGTCCCTGTCTCCTGTCTACTTCTTACAAGCTGATACCCACAATTCATGACTTACATACACGACTCCCTAGACATGGCAACCAAGATTTCTGGTGGCAACGTATGCCCTGCTGGCCTGTGCTATTTATCACTTGCATGACAATCTCATTTCACTTGTCAAGATAAAGCCTCCTTCAGGTAGTGGTCCCATTTTACCACCTGTGCTTCCTATATCGGGCTAAGCCAATAACTCTTCCCTCCAGGAAGACTTGACTAGAAAGAATCTTTTAACAGATGCATCAAAACATAAGGAACTTTGGAATCAGATATCCTGACTGTCGATCCTACTTCTGTTTGTGCTGTCTTCACAACTATCACAATTTCTTATGATTCCTGAGCCTCACTTTCTCCATCTTTAAAACAGGAGACATAATGACTATTGGGCATTGTTGTGATGGAGATTGAATGAGATAATGTATCAGTAGAGTTTATCCCATGGAAGATGATCAGCAATTCACAGAGGTTTGCCATTGCTGTCCTTAGGTTTAGGCTAGAAGCTTCCACTAGATTTTCTGAGTTGTCATTGTTCTGTGGATACTATTAGCAGAACACGTGCTTCCCAGAAGACTGGGAAACAATCTGTTGGGAATACACTGGGACCAATATATTCCCGGCAAATTATCTTTGCACAAGCAAAATGATAGAAATAGAAGACTTTGAGGAAAATGGAAAAGCATTCTATACATTGTCCCCACACAGGGATTCTGTCTTTATTGTTTCCTTTATTCCAGTAGGCTAGGTCAAGTTCATATTCAGTGATGACCTTGAGATAACGCTCAAGTGCCTCCACCCCTGTTTTGGAGTCCTCCAGAGAAACAGGACCAATAGAGTGTACAGAAAGGGACAGAGCAGGGAGAGAGATTTAGTTTCAGAAACTGACTCACGTGATTATAGGGTCTGGCAAGTCTGAAATTTGTGGAACAGGCCATCTGACTGCAAATTCAGGAAAAAACTTGATGTTTTAGTCTTTAGTCAAAATCTGAAAGCTAGAAATACAGGCAGGTTTATATGTCATACTCTTGAGGCCGAGTTGCATTTATCTTGGGAAACCTTAGTCTTTGCTCTTAAGGCCTTCAATTAACTGAATGAGATCCACCCACATCACTTAAAGTCTTCTGATTTATTTATTAATTATTTTTCTTTTATTTTGAGATAGGGTCTCACTTTGTGACCCAGACTAGAGAGCAGTAGCGCAATCATGGCTCACTGCAGCCTTGACCTCCTGGGCTCAG
This sequence comes from Mandrillus leucophaeus, assembly GCF_000951045.1. Classification (NCBI taxonomy): domain Eukaryota; kingdom Metazoa; phylum Chordata; class Mammalia; order Primates; family Cercopithecidae; genus Mandrillus; species Mandrillus leucophaeus. Next base: position 4,358,774 of record NW_012106030.1, on the reverse strand, counting down.
GTGATTTTCCCACCTCAGCCTCCTGGGGAGTTGGGACTACACATGTGCACCACAACAGGTGAATATTACGTTTTTGTTTTTTTTTTTTTTCCCAGAGATTGGGTTTTGCCATGTTGCCCAGGCTGGTATTAAACTCCTGGGCTCAAGTAATTCACGTTCCTTGGCCTCACAAAGTGCTGAAATAACAGGCATGAGCCACCATGCCCAGCCTAAAGTCTACTGATTTAAAAGTTAAGCAAATCTTAAGAAAAATACTTTCACCACAGCATCTAGACTGGTGTTTGACAACTACACACCATTGATTAGCCCAGTGGACGCATAAGTTAACCATCACAATTCCCAACTTATAGTGTCTAGTAAATGCAAGCAGGTGGAGTAAAGTGAGTGTCTAAAGACATAAAAAGCATGTCCAAGAATGTAGAAAGGAACTTTGAAGCTAAGTGGAATACATTACCATCCACACATCACTCAATTTGGAATGGGATATCCATGCTTCCTGCACCACCTTCACTAGTATGGAAGGGATAGAGAAAGTGACAAACTTTTTCCCACTTAATCATGCCAGTGTGGACACTGACTTGTCAAGGGTAACTCAGTTCCTCATCCTTGTTGAGTGCCCTGTGGTGCTGATTGGAAACCAAGGTACTCTGCCAGCTGCATGAGGAACACTCACCACTGAGCATTTCCAGGTTCTTCCTTGACTGTCAGTCAGGAGAAGCAATTCTCCTCCATGTGTGCTATTACTTGGAAAGACAGAGTTAATTGTTGAGTTCCTGGACAAATTATCACAAAATCCAAGTTGGCCAACAGAAAAACATCAACCCCTATGGATGCAAGGAAAAAGATGTTTTGTTGATGCAAGGTTTAGAGAGAATAGCCCACAAAACTGCACTTACTTCTGACAATCAAATGCAAATTCAGGGGCTTCCACAATGACTCTTGGATTTGATAATTAGCTAGAAGGATTCACGGAACTCACGGAAGGCTGTTATGCTCATGGTTGCAGTTTATTACAGCTAAAGAATACAGATTAAAATCAGCCAAGGGAAAAGGCATATAGGACATAGTCCTGGAAATTACAATATATGGAGCTTCTAGTTGTCCTCTCCCCATGGAATGATGAACAGTGTTACTTTCCCAGCATCAGTGTGTGACAATATGCACAGAGCATTTCCAAACAGAGGAGTTCATCCAAGCCTTGGTGTCTAGAGATTTTACTGGGACTCTCTTACACAGGCATGACTGACTGCCCACATGGCTGATTTCAGTCTCCAGCCCTTCCAGAGGCCCAGCAGATATTGCATAACCAAAACTCCTACCCTAAATCACATTGTTATTATCCAGTTGGCCCAAAGCCTGCCTGTGACAGAGATACATCTATCAGATAGGATATCCCAATGATTTAGAGACATTACCTCCCATGAGACAAGGGCAAAAGCCAGACTTTCTTTGGGCAAGGTTAAATATTCTTTACCATTAAGCTGGACAGTTGGTTTTGCCTGAGGATGTTCTCCTGTTGTAACTTTATGATAAGGAAATCTATAGCATGGTTATGTATGAGATGAGCATTTGTCAAGCATTTGTTTTGTTCTGGTTCTACTCTGAAATGCGTTTCCCGCATTTTCTCTATTAATTCTCATTGCAGCCCTATGAGGTAGGCATTACTTTTAATGGCATTTTATGTATGAGGAACTGAGGCTTGCCTTGCCTATAGTTACAGAGCTAGTGAGTAATGAAGATGGATTATAAACAAGGGCTATATGAGTCCAGAGTCCATGTTCATAGGCACACTGTCTCTCTTCCATTTGAAATAGATGTCCACATACAAGTGTATAGCCAAAGAAGGCAAGATTGTTGAGTGAAAATTGTCTAGTCCTGCTGTCCTGTTTCATGGTACACGTAGCCTCAGAATGTTGCAACATACAACTCTTCTCACTTAAAAATAAATATAAGGCAGAACAACATGAAGACTTACCATGAGCTCATGGTGTCTTGATCAAAGAAGGCTTAGTGACAATAACATTTCAAATGATCTCTTTGTCTGGCATCCTCGAAGTCTGTATACCCTGGAACACCAAACAATAATGAGGTTCTGAATTCGTGAAAGGCATGCCTTTCTTTATAAACAGGATAAGGGCGATTCTGAAACGGGAGGTAAGAAAGAAGACCTGCTTGGGTCTTCAAACACAAACGCCTTCTCAGAAAGAAAAAGTTAGAACAGAAAACACAGAGTATGTTCAGAGTCTGAAAATTGTCCCCTTAAAGCTCTCCATGTGAACATGTTCCCCGGTACTCTTCATGTATCCCAGGATACTTAGTTTGGTAACAACTAGTCTGAATGATCCAATTTCTTAAACCAACTTCTTAAATTTTAGAAAAGCTGCCATGAACCAATGTCCGATAATCATTAATAAATAAACTGGGATGGGGTGGAAGATATGGAGAATTTAATCTGAAGTCCAAGTGAAGGAGAGAGAGAGAGAGAGAGGAATTTTAATGTTTATAATGAATGATGACTGGTAAGATGTGAACCTAGTGGTGCTGTGAGAAACAGGCTCCCCACCAACCTTGGGCAGGGAAAGTGATGCCGTCTAACCTCAGGTAGCACCATGGAGGAGTGGCTTAGCTCACAACCCTTCTGAGGATGGCAGGTCAACATCCCGACTGCCGCTAGGGGTATCCAAAACATGATGCTGGTAATCGTAAAAGAAAATGACAAGGCTACAAAACAGACTTCAGTCAGTAAGCAGCTTGAGCTGGTCCTAATCACCAAAAGGTGTACTTTGTTTGTTTGTTTGTTTGTTTGTTTGTTTGTTGAGATGGAGTCTCATGCTGTCACCTAGGCTGGAGTGTAGTGGCACGATCTCAGCTCACCGCAACCTCGCCTCCCTAGTTCAAGTGATTCTCCTGCCTCAGCCTCCCGAGTAGCTGGGATCACAGGTATGCACCACCACGCCCGGCTAGTTCTTGTATTGCTGATAGAGACAGGGTTTTGCCATGTTGGCCAGTCTGGTCTCGAACCTCTGACCTCAAGTGATCCACCCACCTGGGCCTCCTAAAGTGCTGGGATTACAGATGTGAGCCACCATGTCCAGTCCCAAAAGGTGTTCTTAATGGGAAAATGTTTGTGAGTTCCCTTTCTTCTGCCTAGGTCTGAGAAAGAAATTCTCGAAAGAAGTAACAAGAGAGCTCAAGCTCCTTTCAGAAAGCCAACTGGTGAGCATGAGCCATGGAATTACCATTTGGATCTGGAGTCGCTTTTATGACCATATTGTCCTCCCCCTCCTCAGATGGGTGACCGTGGAAACATCAGTTACAATTGTGATTTTATGGAAATATTAAAAATGGGTGTTTTCCCATTTTACTACCTTTAAATTTTGTAAATGGGTAATTTGAAAATTTCACATGTAAAACTACCTCACACAGATTATTTTACCATACTTTGAAAACAAAAAATATTTTTTAAAACTTAACCAAAACACTGTCAGTGCCTTATCATCCCTGCAACTCTAAAATTACCCCAATATATTATTCTGAGTGGAGCTAAAAAAGGCATCAAAGTCACATCATTGTAATGAGTTGAAAAGCGAAAACTTTAACCAGTTACATCATCCTTATAAAAACAAACAAAAATATTGTGGGTTGGAGATGCATTTCCTTTTTTTGGTGTTCGTTTATCCTACCGGACAGAAGTCACTTGACATTTGGTTTTGCATAGCTGTTGTCTGTGCCACTTAATATAGTGCAGTGCCTCAAATTTGGGGGTTTGTATGGTCCAGAAGAAGCAGGTACACTACTCTCTCCTGGCACTGATGTATGAGATATTAATAACGTTTTAAACTGTTAGTTTAGAAGAGAAAACGTTCTCTCCATTTCCAGAATGGGAAGCTCTCATATCACAGGGAACAGCAGTACCAGCAGGTACAGCTCAGATAAGGTGGAAAATAAAACCAAAAAGAGAGGGGATTCCCAGCATTTTCTTTAAAGGGAGGAGTATGTGTTCAGCTTCCTTTTTATTGGCACTTACAATTACCACTGGACCAAAGCATGTCTATATGTTAACAGACGGAGGGGTAAGTCTGGGTAAAGTGAGAGCCTAGGCTTTGAGGTAATGGATAAAGGCATTTGGGGAAGAAGAGGATGAGAGACTGTTTCAGTTTTTAGATGAAATGAAAAAAGAATCTGCCTTTGTTTCCAACTCCCTGGCCTCCTTGTGCCATGACCTGGCATAAATAGAAGATTGAAAAATAAATAAATAAATAAATAAATAAAGGCAAGATGGTTTTGTTTCTGCAAATGCCTTGAACAAAGCACATGTTTCTGTTTAATACTGGATAAGCTCCAACTGATGTCTACATCCTTGTCAAAATGTTTACTTTACTGTGAGATATATTTTTTTTAAGTGGGGTATTATGAAGCCATGCTACAGCTCTGGACTTTAAAGTGACTGCCAGTCTCCTTTGAAAAGCCATTGTTTTGTCCTCTTCCCTAATCCCTTGCAAATTAAATCTTTATTTTAAAAACATTATTTTATGTCTGAAAGTGATCAATCTCGGTACAAAACCAGTAGAAAACTTGATGAAGAACTGATGGAAATTCACCAAGGCAACTACTAAGATGACAAACACTGAAAAACGATTTTTTCCCCCATTGGGATATTTTGCACAATATCCTGATATCATGTGAATAGCAAAAACAAAAAATAACCTGGTGTACTTTAAATTCTGAACTACTGATGCAGTAGTTCACAAAACCACTATAGAAGGAAGCTTAAAAATAGAAAATGTTACTTTATATCTCCTTGGTTATTTTATTAAACTCTGTAGACCTGAATAAGGTAAAATACATATGCCATGAATTATAAATATGTCAACATAATAAATGAACCTGAACAGTTTTATCTTACATCTTTACTAGAAAATTTAACCACATAAAAGCCACGTACTATGATGCAAGAGACTACAGGACAAATATAGAAGTAGAAAAATGTGTCTGGAGATAACAGCTATTTTAACTAAAAGATAAAAGAATTTTGTAAAAATAAACTAAAATTAAAGCCTTTGATACTCACTATAAAAAGGATTTGATTTCTCCCTTTTCCATTTTTATAATCCTTTAGATTATTTTTGTCCACCTTCTGGGTAAAATACTCACTTACCCATTTTCCAATGGAGTTCCGGGTCCTGTTTCTTCCGCTAGCATTTTCTGACTTCAGGTTCGTCAGCTCTTGTTTGCTGCTCAACAAGTCACCTGAAATGTAGTGGCTTAGAACAGCTATTGTGATTCTGCGGGCGTATGGCGGGTTCTAGCCACTTTGCTGGCTTCCTCGGGTGGATGGTCTCACACGATCTCATCCAAATTCTGAGGCCTCGGCTGCGCTTCCGCAAGGCCAGCACAGGCTCGTCCGCTTGTGGCGGAATGATTCGCAGCAGAAAGAAAACGCATGCGCAATGCACAAGCACTTGTCAAGCCTCTGTTTGCACCTCATTTGCTATTATCCCATTGGCCAGAAACAATCATACGACTAAGCTCAACGGTGGTGCGGATGCAGGGAAAGACTGACTACTTAAAGGGAATAGACATAGACAGTGGGAAGTGAAAACAATGTTAGGGGTATTATCCTAATGATCCACCGCTGGAGGCTAGTCAATTAACCCAAGACTGAATTTCTTTTTCTTTCTTTTTTTTTTTTTTTTTTTTTTTGAGATGGAGTTTCGTTCTTGTTGCGCAGGCTGGAGTGCAATGGTGTGATCTCGGTTTACTACAATCTCTGTCCCCCTGCTTCAAGAGATTCCCCTGCCTCAACCTCCGGGGGAGCTGGGATTACAGGCACCCGCCACCATGCCCGGCTAATTTTTGTACTTTTAGTAGAGATGGGGTTTCACCATGTTGGCCAGGCAGCCGATCTCGACCTCCAGACCTCAGGTGATCCACCCACCTCACCCTCCCAAAGTGCTGGGATTACAGGCGTGAGCTACCGTGCCCAGTCAGGACTCAATTTCTTAATCTCTAAATATGAAACAATAATTTATTTGTATTGCTAAAAAAATTGTTTGGAGAATTAAACAAGAATAAAAATGGAAACTTTTGAAAAATGTAGAGAACTCTATAATTTTACAAAGTTATTAGTTGGACAGAAAAATCTAACCACGTTATTCTATATGGCTTTTTTTCCCTCTAGGCATGGTTTTAAGTTTTTACGTAATATCTACCAACCAACTGGAAACAAACTGACCTCAACAATTTAACATTTTTTATGTATTGTAAAGGTCAAATCATACTTTTTTTACCTGAATTTTTAATGTTTCGGCCAGTCATTTGAGTCATATTCATCAACTTAGCAGTAAAACCTGATATTGTCTAATTGAACCTTTATAGAACCAAGACTTTGTCTACACAATGTTACAGTATCTGGGCAATTTAACAAAGCTGTTTTTTCTGAGGCAGCTGGATGTTTCATCTAACACTGAAGATTTTGAATCTCTACTGACCAACTGAACGGTGTTTTATTTTATTTTTATGAGATGGTGCAACTGCCTGCCTTATAATAGCCTTGCTAATTCTAGAATATGTCCTGAGATTAAGATGTCTTTTGCTGAGAAAAGTGACTTTTTCCTGCCACACCCAATGTATCTCCTTCACATTAAATTTTCTCCTGCAAAATAAATGAGTTCTACTTATAAGAAACCGAGGAGAATAAAGATTTAAAACAACATGTTGAGTTACAGTTGCCATGGGAACGTTTTTTCTTTCTTTCTATTTTAATCTTTGGGGCATGTGAAATGAGAGCTTACTGGTGTAGTATAGTGGTATTCTATTATCACAGTTACCTGAAATTAACAAAGAGGAGCCTGAACAATCAATGTTTGATTAGTTGCAACAAGAGTTTGGAACTCACAATCATCTTCATAATTTGGTTCCAAAGTTCAAGGGAGCAATAAAGATTTTAGCTTGGTTTTCATATTTTGGGTTAAAAAAACACTTTTAAAAATTGTACTTATCAAAATGCAACCAAATTTTAATTCTTTATTATCCACTGTCCTCAGGAAATAGAAGTTTTACAGCAAAATTTGTACCCCTGGTCTTTAATATTCTGCACATCTGTAAAACATACATGTATATTAGAGGTATACATCTCTGGCAACTATTCATTAAGGGGCAAAGAGTTATCACCTTATCAACAACAATTTATCCAGTGCATAGAACTCATTTATCCCTCAATTTTCTAATCCTTCTTACTCTCCTTTCTTTTTTTTCTCCATTTCCTTCTTTATATACTTCTACTTTTTAATCTTTTCTTTCCATTTGATTTCTCAATTGTAACATTGGCAGTCACAGGATTTCTTAGCAAATTTGGTAGAATTATTGCAAATTTGATTATGTTCTATGACGAATACTTTCAGATAGAAATTAGAATTACTAAAGGAAACATCGAAAATGGTGGAAAAAAATAAAATAAAAAATCTTGCATTTATCTTAAGGTAATATAGCTCTTTAATTACAACTTTCTATCTTGGTTGAAAGTTTTAGCTATGTATTTGCTAGGCCTCACTCATGGATATGATGCTTAATATTTAAGAAATATAAGCACTCTTATGTTAGATATTTGTAAAATAACTTTAGTACATATGAATTATAATGAAGGGTAGTTACAGCACAAGGATTAACATCATCACAATTCTTTAATTTGTTGATGTTAACAGCATTTAATAGACTGTGTTTAAATTGAATCAATATAAAATTTAAAGTTCTGGCAACAATCAAATTTGAAGGGGAAAAAAAGATTTACTTATGTCCAACATAACTTTTGGCTTAAGTATAGTTCTTGGCATTCTAATTCTTTGAAAATGAACAATACTATCATTAATCAATAATTCATTCACAGCTATGGCATAAACTGAGGGGTATAATTTTTCCGATTTAATTTTTTGATCCCACACAGTAAAATTAGATTACACCAATTGTGTAGTCAAAGACAATGGTCATTACATTTTTAAAAAACCTAATACAGTCTGCCCCTAATCCAAATGCTCAGCTCCATCTTCCATAACCAACCACTTCTGAGCAACCCATTTATGAGCCACAAGGAACTTGGGCTCCATTCTCAGACCTGCCATGGTGCCCCTGCTCTGGGCATGGCTGTAGAAAACCCTGCTCTGGCCATCTTCCCTGGGATCAAGAAGACATTCCCCCACAGAGCCCAGGTCTTCACCCTTCTAGACTCAGAACTCTGAAACCCTGAAGCCCTAGAATTCCCTTCCTCAAGTATCCTAAGCCCTCTTCAAGGCCAGAGTGAAGCTTATCCCTGGAGCAGACGGACAGTGAGGTGTTCATCCCCAGGCTCGTTGTGTCCACTCTGTGTCCACAGAGACAAAGCTGTGAGAAAGAGGAAGGTGCTGGACACAGTCAGGGCCTCCATGAAGTGCTTTTTCTCAGCCTCCACATAGATTATGGAATGAATCTGTGTATCACTTTCCCAAACCCACAGTGCTCTTCCGAGTTTAAATGTCTTTGCACCTGCTTTTCTCCTGAAATTCCATTCCCCCTCACTCCTGGTGATGTCCTCCAGATCCAATTCCACTTCGTTTTCAAAAATTCCCATGAGTTCTCTAGACAGATTAGCTGTTCTCTCCTTTGGTTTACTAGCACGTTTTACCATCATTTACTATAGAACTTAACATACGTGACTATAATTATTTATTTACACATTTGCCTCCTCATGAGAAATCTGAGGGCAGCAAGACTTAACTTCAACTAGTGACCCTTCATTAATGTTTAATAAATGTGTATTGAATTAAATGCACTAAATGCATCATTTATTTATAAATTGGTTATCAAGCTCATTTGACATGCTAAAATTCTTTAGGTTAGGTCTTAGGTTAATATCATGTTTTTATTAACATAAAGGAATAGAATCATAAATTCAAAATCAGTTTAAAATATTTTCCAAATGTGACTAATTCCAAACATTCCATCTATAAGACAGATATTTGACATATAATGTAATCCTTGATAAAAACTGATGGTTATATGTTGTATGGCTTTAAATGGAGAGAGATGTCCACAACTAAAAACATGACCAAGAAAATGTGTCATATTTATACATTAGATGCATCCATTAAATCAGACATTACATAAAGCCAAAACTCTAGCCAGTCTTATCCTAGAGTAATTCAAATCAATACATTTATTGTAGCTTGCTCCTTTACAATGCAGAGAAATGGGAAAGAAAATCAAAGAAATTTTATGATCCTTGTTATTTAAAACACCTAACTGTATACCTAAATTATGCAGCATAACAGAAAAAAATGTTTAAAAAAATAATGCAATGTAAATGTAAAAAAAAAAAAAAAGCCTCCATTTGTTGCTCAAAATTTTAACAAATACACAATAGCTTGAATTTTGTAATTTTTAATAGGTGCTAAGCACTCTTCCGGGCAGTTTACATGTGGTAAATTGTTTAATCCCCACAGAATATTGTAGGTGGAAACCGAGAATCAGAATAGTTAAGAACCTTGACCAAGGTCACACAGTTAGCCTGGGAGTAGAACTATGGCATTCTGGGAGGTAGAAATATCAAAAGCTGGAAGTCACTGAAATATATATAATAATGGGGTCATGGGGGGAAATTATGGGTGGAGAGCCCCTGGTCAGTTAGAAGAGAAAAGAATGAATCCCAGGGAGATCAGCAGCATTGAAGGGACTGGACAAATAGAGGTGCCCATGCAGGGAATGGAGCAGGTAACACCAAAGAAGTTGAAGAAGAAACAAGAGAAGAACTGATGTTCCTGAAACCAAAAGAGGGAAGGATTTCATTAGGGCAGCTCAATAGTGTCTATCAGACCTTATAAACACACCATACAAGTTGGCACAGAGAGGTTCCTATTTGTATTTAGAAAGTCTTTGTCAGACAGTTTAGATGCAAATGAAAGCCTGATTTGGTGAGCTGGTGAATGAATGGAAGGTGATTATGTAGGAGTCAGAGAAAGATGAGTCTTTTAGAGGGTATTGAAAAGAAAGAGACACAAGGGGGAAGCTTGGGAGACAGGCAAGGTTCCAACGTTGTTCCAACTTCTTAAAAAAGGAAAATGGTCAGATAAAGCAATTTTAAATAAGGCAGTTTTGTCAAGCCACTGGCTTCCTACATTTTCATACAGCAGAACCTAGGTTGCTGGAGATCCTTGTTACTCAGTGTTTGGTCAGCAGCATCAGCATCTCCTCTGAGCCAGTAAAAAAAATATAGAAACTCAAACCCCACTCCACCCAGAATCTGTGTTTTAACAGAAACTCTTGGTGACTCAAATGCATTTTAAAGTTTAAAGAGTACTGATCTAAATTCCACTAGAGATAACCCAAAGGAAAAACTTATCTACTAAAATGTAGTTTAAAGTTGTTTTAATTTGCTTTGTAGACACACCAAAGACATAGCTAGTTTATTTGTAAATATCAGCATTGCTGTTTCCCAAAGCCAGTAATTAACTAGTTTCAAATTATGCTTTCTATTTCAAGTAGTGAACATTTTACTCTTGAATTAGAATGCTATCACATCAACAGATTCTATAGGTTTACCTGGGTGTGGCACCCCCTACAGACTGCAGTGATCTATGACCTTCTACAATTTAATGCAATATTCAATTTCCAAAGGTAAGTGTTTTATGAACTTCACTCAATGCTGGTGCTTACTTTCCTCAAACCAGTGCCTGGATATGACATAGACACATTGCAAGAGAGTAAATAAAAGGATTCGGGGGCTTCATTTTATACGGTATGTAGTACTAGCAATGATAGCAGAGAATGGGAAATAATCTAAGGGCCAGAGAAAGATTCCAACAAGAGAAGACACACACACACACACACACACACACACACAGAGGCAGTCTTTGTTTGCATGATTCCAATATATACAAATTGAATTTACCAAGATTTATTTTAACAACACCAGTCTCCAACAGTGTGATTCAAATTTCAATGACTACAATGTATTAATTGGGAGTAATAATTGAAGGTCAAACATCACAGTTAGCTCTTCAGTCGACAAATCAGTACGTTAAGAATTCATGGGCATCTCTCAAAGTCTGTTGGTGATTGGTTGTTGTCCTTATGTTACTCACTGCATGCACAGACAGAAAAGCATGTAATTATGTCTCCCTCTTGTCTTTCATTGATAATCCCACATGATATTTTACAAAATAGACAATCAAAAGAGAGAATTGGCTGACAAAGATGAAATTACAGCAAATAAAGGAAAGTGTTGACACTGGACATGAAATTAGAACATTTCATAAATAGCTGACCATGGGATTGTGGATCCTTCCACCATTCTAGAGACTCTAGACATGTATCCATAAACACTTAGTGAAAGAGAACTTACCAACATAAATGAGGAAAGTGATTGTGATAAAAAGAAAGATGTCCCAGAGGAAGAGATGTCAGAAAAAAATTCACATTTAAAAAACTCTTGGGGATAATTCGTGACATTGCATGCATAACGAATAAAATGTTGTAAGCTGACCTAAACTTAAAAATGAGTATGGCAATTCACCAAGGCATAGAAAAGATATTAGCTCCATATCATAAGTTATATAGAAAGAAGGCAACCATGGTTCCAATTACCCTTGATAAGCTTTTACAAATAAATAAAAGACTTTAATTCTCCCATATTTCTGTTTTAAATCATAATATACTAAATAGATACTTTTACAGATTTTTAATTTTCCTACACATTTAAGACTGAAAGATTTTTTTAATGTTTTGACAAAAATTTTAAAGGTCATGAAAGAATACTAAATTTTCCCATTGATAATTCACATTGCTTTGTGCAATTTTAGTTTGAAAGGTCATTTTTACAATCCCACACTTCTGCAAAGCAATGATTGCTGGTAGATAAACACATAGATAATAGGTCGGTAGGTAGATAGATGGAGAGATAGATGATTGATAGATAGATAGATAGATAGATAGATAGATAGATAGATAGATAGATAGATAGATAGGGCATATACTCAAAAAAATAGAAATTATTCTATTATAAAGACACATGCACATGTATGTTCCTGGCAGCACTATTCACAATAGCAAAGACATGGAATCAGCCTAAATGTCCATCAGTGATAGACTGGATAGAAGAAAATGTGATACATAAATGCTATGGAATACCATGCAGCCATAAAAAAGAAAAAGATCATATCCTTTGCAAGGACATTGATGGAGCTGGAGGCCACTACCCTTAGCAGACTAACACAGGAACAAGAAACCAAATGTCACATGTTATTACTCATAAGCGGAGGCTAAGTGATGAGAATACATGGACACATAGAGGAGAACAACATACAATGGGGCCTATCAGAGGGTGGCGAGTGGGAGGAAGGAGAGGATCAGGAAAAATAACAAATGAGTACTAGGCTTAATATCTGGGTGATTAAATAACCTGTACAACAAACTCTAATGACACAAGTCTACCTATGTAACAATCCTGCACATACAACCTTGAATTTAAAATAAAACGTAAAAATAAAAGATAGGAGAGAGGGATGGAGGGAAGAAAATGGTTAAAACTGAGTCTAGATACAGTGGTAACTTTGCACCACTCTCTTTTTGTGTGTGTGTGCTCCCAAGTACCAAAGTCAGTAAGGGACCTCATAATTCACTGAGGATGTATGTATTTACACTGGATATCCAATTACCATATTTACAATCATAAAACATGCACGCTTTGGGTATGGGTCATCTGGAAATTTATCTTTAACTTGAGTGTTGATTTACAAGAGACAATTTCATGAGAGTTCTGCCAACAACTCCATATATATAACAATAAGTGATGCTCCTTTGCAAGTGTCCTTTACTCCATATAATACATGAAATCATAATTTTATATAAACTCTATTCTTCTCTATTATATAATATTTAAATGTACAAAGGAAAAATTCTAGAAACAAAGAGTATCACCATTGCTTCTATAAAATAGAAAAACTACATAAATATATATGTAGGTTTTTATATATAAGATTATACATATAAATATATATAGTCAATTTCATTTAAATTTCCCATGAATCTATAACTGTTTATAAGAATGGATAAAAATGAGGCTGTCTTACTGAGTTGTTCTTTGTTTGTAAAACAAAGTTTCCATGACTAAGAATATGAAAATAATATTCATTGGTTCTTAGAGATTATCAAATTACAATGTGAAAGCCAATTCATTTAAAAAGGTAAAAAACAGTTGAATATATGCTGAAGATGAAAGAATGTAATTAGTTTAACAATTTACAAAATGATCCCTTGACCATTAGTTATTTTTCCATTGAAATTGCACATTTATTTTACACAGTTTCTCAACCACTGAGAAACCATCTGTGGTGGTTTCTCAACGGCTTCTATCATAAGATAGAGTTGCTACTGGAAAGCTTCAGTAGCAAGCGTATGGGCTGTAAAACTTGTTCTCATTAATAGATTACAAGGAAATGATTTTTACCACTTTCAGGCCAAGATAGTTAAGAAGCCAGTGGCCTTTTTCTCCCCCTTCCAGCAGCTGGTAGCAGAACTCCAGGGAGTTAGGACATAGCAGAATCACAGGATGGAAGGAGCCTGGACCTTCACCACAAGGAGAAAAGCTACCTGAGAACAGGAAACATCTACATTAGAAGGTTAATGAATGAGCAATGCTCATCAGAACAGAGATGCTGGCTTTTGCTTGTCACTGTGCCTAGTAGTACCCTATGTAAGAATGCTATTTTCTAGGCAACATGATCACATAATTTCAAATCCAATCGTGCCCAATAGAACTTTCTGCAGTGATGGAAACATTTCTGACAATCCAACATGGCAGCCATGAATCCCACAGGACTATGGAAGGAATTAAATTTTTATTTATTTAATTTTAATTAATTTATACTTAAATTTAAATAACTGCATGTGACTACCATAATGGGAAGCTCAGTTCTCAACTTTGGTAATAACTTTCCAACTTTCAACAGTATACAGAAAATCCAAGGCATTTTTCAGCGTAACTTCCTATAGCCTGTGATGCTAAGTCTTGAAAAGTCTGACAGAAGTAGGGGTGGATTTTGGTGAATTAAATTTGTTTTGCCAAAATTAAAGAAGATGGCTAACAATGATCCACATCTATTATCTCTAAAACATATATTATGTTTTCTTCAGAAGCATAGTTAAAGGTAACTTTTATGGTTGATTACCAGTGGACATAGGGCAGGGATTTATACAGAGTCTAGACCAGGGGTATCCAATCTTTTGGCTTCCCTGGGCCACATTGGAAGAAGAAGAACTGTCTTGGGCCACACATAAAATACACTAGCACTAACAATAACTAATTAGCTAAAAAAAAAATCACAAATAAATCTTATAATGTTTTAACAAAGTTTATGAATTTGTGTTGAGCCACATTCAAAACCATCCTTGTCTGCATGCAGCCTGTGGGCAGGTTGAATAAGCTAGGAGACTCTAGAGAACTATATCTTTTGTTACCCAGGGCCAACTGCTGCCCGTTGGGTAAATATTACAATCTATGTACTCTCTTCCTCTTCCCTCATCTTGTCAGTAAAATTTCTCAAGCCATCAAATTGTCCAGAACTACATGGGCATAGATTCTTATATCAATAAGTATAGGTAGAATGTGAATATGAATTGCCACAGTGACTCACATGGCCAAAGTCTCGTTCTGATTTCTATAGTATTTCTATAACCAGTACCCTAGGAATACCTACATAATTCTGAAGTATAAACCTGCAGTTCCTTCACTTGCCACAAACTCCTCACAGTGAACACAATGTGGAGAGTGGTGTTGTTCATGCAATTTGCTCTTCATTCTTCCTCACTCTTGGCTTGACCACCATCTTGCCTCACTCCCTTCTTTGCCCCTAGGTCCAGTGCAATTGAGAGCTTTGTTGTGTCCTCGCCTGAGTCCTAGGACGTGAAACAGTTTCAGTATTTTGGCAAAGCCTAGTACCATAGAGAGAGGAAAGCAAATCAAATGTTCTCTAGAGACATGATCATAAAATATCAGATTCTGAATCAGCAGAGTAACATAATAGGCAAATCCTGTTGATTTCAATGCTTCAAATTTCTTACTGTTTTTCTTCTTGGTAATTTCATTGGATGTGGAAAAACAATTTAAGAAATTAGTATTTATCCCTTTATAAAAACACAGAACAAACAAATCTAAAATAATACTGTCCAAAAAGGGAAAAAACAGATGAGGCTCTTGTCAATTTTTTATTGGCAGTGCAGAGTGTCTCACTAATAAAACTGAATTAAATCATTAAATATTTAAAATGATTTTCTAACTCTAGTTTATTGAATGAATTCCCATCTATACATTCGAAACTCTATTATGAAGTCTACACGTAAAGCAAAATGAAATGTTAAACTAAACAATTTGATGTATTCATCTCAATCAAAAATCCCAGTTCATTTGTCCCATAGAAATCTAAATCACCTCAGAACACTATGTCACAATGTGTATTTCCCTCACATCAGGAAACATATAATAAAATACCATTACAAATACATCACCCACAAAGTGGTCCTACCTTATAAAATATAACTCATTCATTTTACATGTTTCATTTCATTTCAGTAATAATGTAAAATAGCATTGCCCAATTTACAATGAATGTCAAATTTCTGGTAGAAGACATAACAGATATTTACTAACTTCATTTTTTGTGTCACTCACAACCAACTACATACATAAATATATGTCTTCAACCTCCTTCAAACAAATATTTCTTATGGTAAGGAATAACTATTTTCCTGTATAGTAAAGGCAGAATTAGATACACAATTACTTCCTTTACTAAAAGATACAATATATCTGCCTGTTGTTATACAGATTTGAATTTATCTTTTGGGTAACACATCTCCTCTTAAATAACACTACATATATTAAGTTAATGGTATTGAGCTACTGAAGCAATAGTACCAATAAATAAAGACATACAAAAAACACAAGTATTCTCCTGGGTTGTTTTACCCTGCCCAAATCAAAGGAGAAGCTCATCTGTTTGCAGCTATGCTAAAAATCACATTAGGCAACTTTAACAGGAAGCAGGAATCATAGCTCTTGATGAACCTGCAATTTTGATAAGTATGGAGATCTTTCTCTCTTGAAAATGCTTCAAACTCTTTAGTACGGAAACAGACACCCAAGCACTTGCAAGGCACTCTACCTCTCCTCTCTCTGACCTGTCTAGTGTTCCTGTCTCACCATGTAGTTCGTTGCCCAAATCACAAACTCTACTAATTTTTTTTCTTCCTCTCCCTTACAGTCATCCAAATCTGGCAATTCTACCAACACATATTTTGGATCTATCCACATCATGGAGCCACCATGCCTGGACTTCACAAGAGCCCCCTGTCTTCTCTCCCTTGGTTTGCCTTTCTTTAGGTTGCATTACACTTTCAGACTGCGTCAAAGCTTGTTTTAAACCTGCCTTTTCTCTGTCTTCTCAATACCCAATACTCTTTTGAGCTCTCATAAAGGAAAAGCACTGAAGATCTCTGAAAGAAGGAAGATTGTCCAAGGGGACAAAATCCTGCTGCAGTGAAACACTCTTACAATCGTACACTTAAAGCAGCTGCTTCGCCTTTAAAATGAATAACTGACATGCAGGCAAAACTATACATCACCTTTAAAATGAGTAATTGACATGCAAGAGGAACTATACATAGTTTTCTTCTTTTTTATTTTACAGGAACAGTAGTTACACCTAAGGCAATGATAGTTCAGATGTCCGGTTTCTAACAGAAAAATCTCATAGTCTGTAACTATGTTAGTCTGTGCTTTTCTAGGGAAAAAAACCTTGCTTTCATATTCCTCCTAAAAATTTTCCTCACTTCCAACCTCCTTCAAAGTTTACCATTCTTTAAGAAAACAACTCAAAGTCATCAACTGTCGCATCAGTCCCTTCTCAATCTAACCTTAAATTATTTTATACACCCCAACCACATACCCCATGCTCCAGGCAAAATGGGCTAAAAGGAACTTTCAACTTTCAGCTGCTCTCTGGACAAAGCTTACTCACTCATGTCTCCGTGTTTTTGATATGCCATTCCTATTCTTCTAAAACTGCTCAGTTATGCAGGCATTTCTTGGACGTCGCTTCCAGAAAATAAGGACATATGTTTAAAACCCTAGAATTATATTTTACAACCAAACAGACCTGCCAAATAAAGAAGCATTTGCAGATAGAGAAAGGGGTTAAAAGGGAAGGTCACAAAATAATGAAAAATTCAAGTGCGCTTTTAAAATTGTAAGGGGATTTTTAATCCTCCAATTTTATAACTGAAAATATTGATTTTAGATGTACATTATTGTCTCTTGCCTTTTAGACATCTACACCGAATTTTAGAAAGAAACAACAGGCCGAGCACAGTGGTTCACACCTGTTATCCCAGCGCTTTGGGAGGCAGAAGTGGGAGGATCACTTGAGGCCAGGAGCTCAAACTCAGCATGGAAAACATAGTGAGAACTCCATCTCTACAGAAAAATTTAAAAATTAGCTGAGTATCATGGTGCATGTCTGTAGTCCAAGCTACTCTGGAGGCTAAGATGGGAGGATCATTTGAGGCCAAGAATTTGAGGTTACAGTGAGCTATGATCACACTACTGCACTCCAGCTTGGGCAACAGAGTGAGACAGTATTTCTAAAAAAGAGAAAAAGGGAAACACCGACATTAGTATTTACTGTAAATAACATCTTAGGTGGTCTTGTGCGTGTGTTTTCTTTTTTAATGCATCCTTTTTCTGTCTCTAGGAAGAAACTTTACTGCAATAAGGAAAAAGGAATACATGATATTCGATCATTGTATAAGTTTATTGTCCAAGAATAACTCCTCAACAAGTAATCATTATAAGTGTATTGTTCAAGAATATTATTTTCATAAAATACATTTTCTAAATACATATAAATAGATTTTTTTTAAAAACTATCTGTATTCTCTTCTCTGATCTTTTAATCCAATAAATTGGAACAAACCATTAAAAGACTTTCCAGAAATACGTTTTTCAAAAAAAACATGTTTTTGAAATTTTTTTTTTTTTTGACAGTCTCACCCCATCACCCAGGCTGAAGTACAGTGGTACCATCTCAGCTCACTGCAACCTCCACCTCCTGGGTTCAAGCAATTCTCCTGCCTCAGCTTCCCTAGTAGGAGTACAGGCATGAGCCATCATGCCCAGCTAATTTTTGTATTTTTAGTAGAGATGGGGTTTCACCATGTTGGCCAGGCTGGTCTTGAACACCTGACGTCACATGGTCTGCCTGCCTCAACCTCCCCAAGTGCTGGAATTATAGGCATGAGCCACCATTCCAGGCCAAAATTTCTTGGTATTATAACATGGAAGATGAGGCTGTAGTTGTTCTAGTCATAGGTGGCATACTGTATGTTTTAGTGACTGGCTGGCTATCAATACAGACTATCTTTCCAGGGAAAACACTTTTATACTAATATTGGGGGCAGGGAGAATGTTTGAACAGCTTACTGAAGAATAATGCTTAAAAAATTAAGTACCTAAAAGGAACCATACTAAAAATGGTATACATTGCTTCTTATATGCATTATTCCACATGCCATAAAACAAAATTAGGAACCTGAAT
Source organism: Mandrillus leucophaeus (assembly GCF_000951045.1). Taxonomy (NCBI): domain Eukaryota; kingdom Metazoa; phylum Chordata; class Mammalia; order Primates; family Cercopithecidae; genus Mandrillus; species Mandrillus leucophaeus. Next base: position 4,340,157 of record NW_012106030.1, on the reverse strand, counting down.
CAGTGATAAAACTATTTTTGTAATTCAATTCTCTTAAAAATAGCTAATTTCAGAGAAAACTGTGAAACTTCACTTCCTGTTTCTCAGACTTTATGTGTATATGTTATATCATATTGAACTAAAGAGAATATCCAACTAGGAGTCAGATGTATCAGGCTTCTAGTTCATGCTACCCTGCTCAACTTAGACTAAGATATTTAAACCTCTCTGTGTCCCAGTATCTTCAAATATAAAGTTAAGATTTTTAATCTATTTTAACATATTTGTGTCTGTCTCAGCATATTACATTTAATTATGTATGTATATTTTCTCACATTAAATAATAAACCCCTGAGAGTTAAGGCTATATCTGAGTTATCTTTGTCTTCCCCATAGGACATAGGATAGTTTTTAACATGCTAATATATCACAAATAGTAGAGAATTGAACGTTTTACTTTAGAATTATAATTCCCCAAAATGTGAGCCAGAAAAGAGTTGTAAGATCCAAACATTTGTGAAACACTGAGTTAAATAAACATAATTGAATTTCTTTACTGGAGAATTTATCAGAAGCTTAATACACATATATACTCTGTAACTATCTCATAGGAAACTACAGTCAATGGTAGAATCTCCCTTAACCAACTGATCAGCACCAGTAGTGTCTTTCTTTTTTGAAAAAGTTTATCAAAGGCAATAATCGTAATCAATGAATGTTTAAAAAAAAAAAAAAAAAAAGCTTCGGCCAGGCACGGTGGCTCATGCCTGTAATCCCAGCACTTTGGAAGGCCGAGGCAGGTGGATCAAGAGGTCAGGAGATCGAGACCATCCTGGCTAGCATGGTGAAACCCCGTCTCTACTAAAAAAATACAAAAAATTAGCCGGGCATGGTGGTGGGTGCCTGTAGTCCCAGCTACTTGGGAGGCTGAGGCAGGAGAATGGCGTGAACCAGGGAGGCGGAGCTTGCAGTGAGCCCAGATCATGCCACTGCACTTCTGGGTGGCAGAGTGACTCAATCTCAAAAAAAGGAAAAGCTTCACTTTCACTTTCTAGGTGGCCATGGTCTCTGCTTTGAGTACATTCTATGAGTGGAGTTTCCAGCATAGCCCTCCCTTTCGTGTGTGTGGATAAAAGTCACACATACTACATCATCTATGATTTCTAGATTTGGGTTCTTTTAATTAAAATAATATAAAAACAATGGAAACTAAATCTGAGTACAGACCCTTATGATTTGATTTTTTAAAATTGTTTATAGTTGATAGGTCATTCCTAATTTGATAGTAATGCTTTTTGACTCAAAGGTCTTGCTAAAGTTCAATTTTAGTTTTTATTTATATAGTTCTCTTTGCACACGCATATGTCACTGATTTACACAGTATTTCATTACAGTATACAATTACAGCAACAAGCACCATGGGCATAATCCAGGATGAAGACAAACAAAACTGCCTTCTTAGCATCAACTCACCTGAAGGGAGCTCTGATAGATGAACTACAGAATGGCCCCCATTGGTGTCTACTCACTGAGCAGTGGGCATCAGTACATACTCGAAAGAGGGGAACATAGAGCATCTCTACAGCTGGAGAGTTAACTAGGGAATCACTTGCAAGAACGTTCACTGTGTGCCACTGTTCTGCAAAATACATTGTGAAGGAGCTTGATCTGAGAGGTCAGAAAGTGTCTTTCAAATCTAAAATTATCTGTGATCATTAAGAAGATCGACTATGAAGTTATTTTCTCACTGTATGTCCTATTTTCCGAAGAAGACTACAGAGCCTGTTAGGGTGGAAAATATGGTTTTTTATTTCTATCTTATGAGGTAAATTCCATAATCCTGTATCAAGAAAAAGTATTCAAAATATATATGTTAATGTTTAAGTCTGAATAAATTTATTCATACATTACAGTATGAGTGATGCTAAAAGTATCGTCAATACAAGATGATCCTGGTTATTTTTTCACTGTCTAGTTGAGTCATCCAAAGGCTGGCCTCAGTTATCCCAAATTCATGCTGCCTTTTACCAATTAAGATAGTAGTATACTACGGGAAACTTCAAGGCACCGTTTGTTTACAAAAGCATTTAGATAGGAATGAATGACCAACTGATAAAGCATCCATTTGGGGTTTAAAATACATTTGCAACTCATGAGGCATTTACAGAGCTATGGCAGAAAGTATGCTATCTATTTAGGGTCTAACTAATGATCAGGAATGTAGTGGTGACTTTTCTTGCCACTCCATCCAAGATTTTTAGATCTTCCATTTGTAATGATGACAGTAAGCAATAAGGAGTTGTCCAAAACGTAGCAGCTTGCAAACCCCTCATTTCTAAATCCAAAGGAGAGTATACCGAGATAAATAGTCTATGGCAGCTGTTATAAAGGATGAAAAACAAATGACTTTATTGCTCCAATTACTCTTCTACCCTGTCAATTTGCACATACACATACCTTGTTCTTCTCTCTCCTGATGGTCCAATTTGCACAAGTAGAAGATCTAGTTCAAAAACAAAGCTGTCTACTGCAGATAGCATTTATCTGATTATTATTATAAGCAAATTCGTCTTTCCACCAAACAAACCAAGAATGTCAAGAATCTTCCTGCAACAAACACCCAGTTAGAATTTGTTCCAGACAATTTAGATGTACAACTTAGGACTTTCACTTTGCTTCACAAAAAAAATAGTTTCACAGTTTGAGAAATTAGTTGTGAAATGAACCAAGGGTCTCTGTAAAGAGTATCATATGAAGCATTTCTCTTTATTTGAAAACAAATAGTAAATCTTGAGTTCTTAGCGAAAATGTCACTTCCAGTGGTTTTTTCCTCTTAAAGAATATTCATTTTAGTTCTAAAATTGCAAAAGACATAAATCAGTAAAATAAATAAATATTTCAAAGATATTTTGCTTTAAAGCACCTCAAGATAAAAGTCGTGTATTCCATTGCTAATACTCAAAGCTAAGTTCATCTTTCAGGTGGACTGCAACAGAGAATTTTCTTCTGCATTCATGAGTCATTTGAACCATTGTCATAGTTTCCCAAATGCCACCTAAATCATGTCAATCGTAGGAGTCAGGGAGAGGCTGAAGACAGCTCTAAGCTCAAATATGTTAACCAACTTTATTCAACCATAACTAGTCTGTTGTACAAGCGAACACGGGGAGTGGCATGGTTGAGCTGAACATTCTTAACCCTCAAACAACAAACTAACAAACCTTCCGAAATTGTCACTGCTACTATTATGCCGTAAACACCACAAATGCTACATCACAGCTGCCTAAATTAATTTGGGAATCACAGGAATGTCCATGAAAAGTTACAAATTATATGCAGGCAACAAGATAACTAGGAAAAAAGCTAACTTCCACAAGTATTCAAGTTGTGTTGGAAAGAAAAACTCTTCCTAGCAAGTCAAACCTTCACCAATCAGAAAGCCAGGTACATTGCCTTCCAGACTCTCTGTTCCATAGATCCCTGCAATTCAGAGTTGAGCTGGCACCAGTTGGAATCAGGTAACTTCTAGACAGCACATGGCAAACATCAGTTACTCCTGAGTTCAAAACTAAAACTAACTTAACTGCTCACCCTCCTACCACAAACCAGCCACAGATAACTGTTTCCATGTCTTCAGTTATTCTCATCTCATCAGAAATGCCAGAAAAAGAAATAAGACATGAAAAGAGAAATACATAAGAGATGTTTCTACATTGCTCATTATCTTCGGTTTCAGACAACCTGTAATCTTTGGAAATTGCTAAATACTAAAGAGGTACTTACAAACACCCATAAAAATACTAAACGAAGCCAGGGCCAATCTTTGCATTTCTATTACTCACCATAGTTTGGAACAGGAATTAATAAACTTCACAAATTAACTAACTGCTGAGAAGCATGAGTCAGATTCACCCTCCACATCCCAAAGGTTTGCCAACAAATTCATTCCTCCTCTTTTCTTTATTAATATACACAAACATAGTTATACAGTAGCACCTTATCTTTCTCTTCTTGGTAACACATATGCAAAAGTACATAGCCAAGAAATAGTGTGATTTAAAAGCAATCTTTCAGGAAAATTTTACTTAAGATTAGATGATAAAAATAATTATTGAAAATCAACACAAAATTCCAAATAAAAACTAAAAGCAGGCCAGGCACAGTGGCTCACACCTGTAATCCCAGAACTTTGGGAGGCTGAGGCAGGCAGATCACTTGAGATCAGGAGTTCGAGATCAGCCTGGCCAACGTGGTGAAACCCCGTCTTTACTAAAAATATAAAAATTAGCTGGGCGTGGTGGTGCGTGCCTGTAATCCCAACTACTCAGGAGGCTGAGGCAGAGAAGAATCACTTGAACCTGGAAAGCGGAGGTTGAAGTGAGTCAAGATCATGCCATTGCACTCCAGCCTGGAAACAGAAAATTTAAAAAAAACAAAAAAACAAAAACAAAAACAAAACAAAAAACAAAAACCCAAAAAACTAAAAGTAGTCTACAATGCTTTTCAGAGGAGGGTTTTAGATTACGTAACTTTTTAAGACAATGCAGATTTCTCACTAACCAGTCAACTATATTTTTCAAAAAATTGTTTTAAAATACGTTTTTATTAGCTTGGGTAACATGGTGAAACCCCATCTCTACAAAGGTGCAAAAAATTAGCCAGGCACACACATGTAGTCCCAGCTACTCGCAAGGCTGAGGTGGGAGGATCACCTGAAGCTGGGAAGTCAAAGCTGCAGTGAGCCATGATTGCACCACTGCACTTCAGCCTGGGCGACAGAACGAGATCCTGTCTCTAAGCAGATTTTAATAAATAAAATAAAAATGTTATATTATCATAAAGAACTTAGAGTACAACCGATGCTTATGTGTCTCTTTCTATTGTGATGTCAGCAAAAACTAGGTTAACTCAGGCTGAGGTTTGACTTACACTATATAAAACTGAACCCCAAATACTTTCCCTAAAAGAAAAATATGACAACAACATAAATTAACTTTCCCAGTATACATAAGGCCCTTCCACTGGGCAGCAGTGAAATGGAGATAAAGCTGGAGCTCCGTGCATCGTCAAACACACTTGAGTTCTAATCTGGGTACTGCCACCTGTACCATGCATCTTCGGGCAGGTGATTTCACCTCTCAGTGTATTTGTTTTCTTAAAAAATCTTGCCGGGCGCAGTGGCTCACACCTGTAATCCCAGTAGTTTGAGACACTGAGGTGGGCAGATCACAAGGTCAGGAGTTCGAGATTAGCCTGACCAACATGGTGAAATCCTGTCTCTACTAAAAGTACAAAAAGTAGCCAGGTCTGTGCGGCCTGTAATCCCAGCTACTCAGGAGGTTGTGGCAGGAGATTTGCTTGAACCTGGAAGGAGGAGGTTGCGGTGAGCCAAGATCGCACCACTGCTCTCCAGCCTGGTTGAGAGAGTGAGACTCCATCTCAACAAAAAAAAAAAAAAAAAAAAAAAAAAAAAACTTTACTTATTCAACATATGTTTACTGAATGCTTACTTTGTGCCAGGTTCTGCATTATGAGATGAAAATACCTTGATAACAAAACAAGGGCACTGATTTCATGAAGATTATATTCTAGAGGAAATGAGAGCTATTTTAAAAAGCAATTGTGATCCTGAAGAGTAGCTTAAAAGGGAAGGATGCGCTGTGTGGGACCAAAAACAAGGGAACCCACTTTAAAGGATTAGGAGTAACTGTCTAAGGAACTGCTATGTAAGCTACAACCTAAGGGATACATGGGAGAAAGCTGAGGGAATTGTAGGAAAAAGCACTCAGACAAAGAGGAAATAAAAGATGGCAAGATAGTGCAGGATGATGGGGGTGCTCAAGGAAGTTATGAAGTCCTGTGTGGATGGATGGACTGAAGAGAGAAGGCAAAAGACAGCAGCAAGAGTGGGGCTAAAGTCGCTGCCATGGGCCAGAGCTAGAAGAGACCCGTGAACTATGTTACAGGAACTTGGACTTTATTCTAGGGACAAGGGATAAACATCCCAGAATTTAACGAGTAAAGACATAATTTGATGCGTATCTTTGAGGTTTAGTCTAGCTGCAGAGCAGAGCATACAATGGAGCAAAGTGGATGCAGAGATATTAGTTAGGGAACTGTGGATTATCCAGGCAGAGGGAGAGATCCGTTTGTGGTAGAGGATCAGGAAAGAAGTGGAGAAATCTGTGAGAGATTTAGGGAAAAGAATGATCAAAATTTATAACATTCTATTTGGGACACAGGGGCAGACAAGACTAGCAAGAGAAAAAGAGATTCTCCAACTATAAAATAAGGATATTTGCCAGGCGCGGTGGCTCACGTCTGTAATCCCAGCACTTTGGGAAGCCAAGGTGAGTGGATCATTTGAGGTCAGGAGTTTGAGACCAGCCTATCCAACATGGTGAAACCCTATCTCTACTAAAAATACAAAAATTAGCCAGGTAGTAGTGGCTTGAGCCTATAGTCTCATCTACTTGGGAGGCTGAGGCAGGAGAATTGCTTGAACCTGGGAGGCAAAGGTTGCAATGAGCCGAGATCACGCCATTGCACTCCAGCCTGGGTGACAGAGTGAGGCCCTGTCTCAAATAATAATAATAACAATAATAAGGATATTAACCCTAACCTATGTTGTTGTGTGAATAGAAATGTAAATGTGACAACATGTATTCAATATCTCCTGCAGTAACAGATGATCCAAAAAAAAAAAATGAAAATAGCTCTTTTTAGTTTGAAACCAAACGTCACGCTTCTCACAAGTAATGCAAGCTGGATTATTTTCTTCTGGGTCATATCCAATAGCTTTGAACTCTTCCATTGTGCTTAAGGACAGAGTGCACAAATGCAAATGGCAGTGATGGGAAATTGCCCCAATGCAAACGGGACTAAGTGTGGCCAGTGTCGCATTGTCTATCACTATGTAGAAATTGCCTATAGCGAGTCCTCCAGATTACTTATTGTTTTCCTTTACATGTTGCAGATATTCCTTGAGCAACCAATAAAAAATATTACTTGAGAATATATCTCCATCAGTTTGGTAAGATTTCTAATTAAGTTTGTGAAGACAATGAAGACCATATGTTTGCATTCTTTTCCAATGAAGTCTATTTTTACTGCAGTAGGCAGAACCCCTCGTGGGGAAAGCCTTTGGGAATGAATAAAATCTTGAGATACTGCATACTTTGCAACCCACAGTGGCCCAAACAGAGTCTTGGGGGTCTGCAGAACTGCATTTAGGACCGTGCATTACGTGCATGTATACTGAGTGGGCACTTCTGCCATTGGCCATATGTGGACCCAGCCTAGATCAGAGTACAGGAGAAAGACAGCAATGCAGGACAGGAGGAGCCTGATCTGCTCATTTTACTAGAGACACAGGCCATCGTTCCCAACAAGGAGGAGGTGAACTTTCTATGCTACGTATTAACACGCATGGATTTATACTTCACATTTATAATGACACAGTTCTGATAAAAGAACAGGAATTGAGTGAGCATTTTCTAGATTAATAAGACCTGCATAACATTATGCAAAAGTATTATTTTCTCCCTCAGCATTCTATGTGCCACGCTGTGGGGACACATCCTACTCAACGACTAAGTCAGTGGGGAAAAAGCTGCCTAGAGTCAAAGTCACTCTCGAACATTCCTTAAGTTGCCCATGAAGAACAGTATCCCTGGTTTTGCACATACTTCACTGTCTCTAAATAAACCTCACACAGTTAGCTTTTCTTCCAGCACTGAAACAAATTACTGTTTCTTCAATAGAGAAACCAGATGAAATACCAGGCCTGCATTTAACAGCTATATTGGAAACAAGGGGAAAAAAAAGTCTGTTTTTTGTACTTTTATTAAGTCCACGTAGTTGAGCAATTTAGAGCCATATAACTCCACTGTAGGTGAAATGAAATTACTTTTTTCTCCACTTTAAAAATTGATGCTCAGATAAAATCCCATTCTAATTATTGAAAGACTACAGGCACGCACCACCATGCCCGGCTAATTTTTGTATGTTTAGTAGAGACCAGGCTTCACCATATTGGCCAGGCTGTTCTCGAACTCCTGACCTTGTGATCCGCCCACCTGGGCCTACCAAAGTACTGGGATTACAAGCATGAGCCACCGCGCCCAGCTTATTTGTGTTCTTAATGAATTGAAATGTTAAATGTGAAAA
>NW_012106030.1:4328181-4331959 GCF_000951045.1 Mandrillus leucophaeus | reverse complement strand
ACAGCAATGCAGGACAGGAGGAGCCTGATCTGCTCATTTTACTAGAGACACAGGCCATCGTTCCCAACAAGGAGGAGGTGAACTTTCTATGCTACGTGTTAACACGCATGGATTTATACTTCACATTTATAATGACACAGTTCTGATAAAAGAACAGGAATTGAGTGAGCATTTTCTAGATTAATAAGACCTGCATAACATTATGCAAAAGTATTATTTTCTCCCTCAGCATTCTATGTGCCACGCTGTGGGGACACATCCTACTCAACGACTAAGTCAGTGGGGAAAAAGCTGCCTAGAGTCAAAGTCACTCTCGAACATTCCTTAAGTTGCCCATGAAGAACAGTATCCCTGGTTTTGCACATACTTCACTGTCTCTAAATAAACCTCACACAGTTAGCTTTTCTTCCAGCACTGAAACAAATTACTGTTTCTTCAATAGAGAAACCAGATGAAATACCAGGCCTGCATTTAACAGCTATATTGGAAACAAGGGGAAAAAAAAGTCTGTTTTTTGTACTTTTATTAAGTCCACATAGTTGAGCAATTTAGAGCCATATAACTCCACTGTAGGTGAAATGAAATTACTTTTTTCTCCACTTTAAAAATTGATGCTCAGATAAAATCCCATTCTAATTATTGAAAGACTACAGGCACGCACCACCATGCCCGGCTAATTTTTGTATGTTTAGTAGAGACCAGGCTTCACCATATTGGCCAGGCTGTTCTCGAACTCCTGACCTTGTGATCCGCCCACCTGGGCCTACCAAAGTACTGGGATTACAAGCATGAGCCACCGCGCCCAGCTTATTTGTGTTCTTAATGAATTGAAATGTTAAATGTGAAAAGAAAAAAAAAAACACAACAAAGCAAATTTTAATATTTTCCTCCTCTTTTCTCACTGACATATGTACATCAATCCAAATTAATTTCAAACTCACTTTATTCCAATTCCTTCATTGATTCCTATTTAATTTTGGAAATAGTAGCCAAGTTCAAGGTTATCTGCTATGTCCCTCCAGGTCCACTCTCCCTGCCTCCCGTTTTTTTGTCATTGTTGTTTTGTTTTACTCCACAGGGTGAGCTCCATGGACCACATCAACAGGCCCTCTTGCTTCTGCCTTCCTGCTGTGTTTAGCAAGTGGGAAACCCTCGCAGGACGTGGATGGAAGGAAGGAGAAAGAAGACAGTGAATTTTGTCCCCTGGTTCCATCCTGTTAAGTTTGTCCAGGACACAACTCACTATTCCTTCAAGGTGTTGTCCTCTGCGAGACTATCTGATACGTCTCCTCCTCTCGTCCTTTTGGAGCTGGGGTGTTAGCAGCTCATCCAATACTACCCAATTCCCACACCTTTATAAATAAACACTCCTTGCACTATTCTAATTTCAGTGTGCCATCTGCTTTCTGTTTGAGATCTAAATTATACAATTTAATTTTACAGATGGAGAAACAATCTGATAAAATTTAGGTGGCACGCACAAGGGAACACAGCTACTTAGCCAGTCAATGAACGACAGAGAGGGACTGAAACAGAACACTCTGCTGCCAGTAACAGAAACTTCTCGAACTAATTAAACAGACAAAAAGATGGAGATGTGTGTTGGATCACATAGCTGGGAAATTCAAGAGAACTGACTGTGAGCGCTGGTAGATGCAGGAGCTTGACTTTTGTCAACAGGAAAGTGTCTCCTTTCTTCATCCCTTTCTTCTCCATGTTGGTTTCATTCTCAGGCAGGCTGTCCCCACACAATCAAAAACATAAGTGCCAGAAACTATAAGATGACTTCTCTTGGAAGTCCTAGATGATTATCACTGAGCTAGCAGCAGTCCTGTGCCCACCCATGAACTAATCACAGAGAATTCCAGTTGGTCAGGTTAAGATTACTGTCCATCCCTGGAATTGGATAATAGAATGAGCCACACTCAAAAAACTGAGACGGAGAATCAATGACTCTTGAAATAAAAACAACTTATGTCAGCAGTAGGGATAAAAGGAATGCTGCATAGGCAAAAACAACAGATATCTCTGGTATTTAGCAACAAGAAAGGAGTCAATTCTTATTATAAACCCCGTTCAATTTGTGTTTTACTATCGACATATACATAAATCAAATAACACTGACCTAACCTGAACCTTCTTTCATGGAAGAAAAAGAAAATTATCAAACTATAAATATGACATCTGTATGGAAGTTACAAACCACAGAATACTTTCACATACATTATCTCATTTAATTTGTTTTTTCTGAACTAGGGATTCAACATTTCTTGCTTATAGCATTTTTGAGGTCAGACAAATGTTTGTGAACTTCAAGAATCTCAAGATTATTTCTAATGCTTCAATTATGTTCACATATTGTTGAGAAACTACAGTATAAACATTTGAGAAAACTTCATGGTTGTCAGTTTTATTGTGCTAAGAATCTCTGTGGAAATTCAGCCAGAGAACCATCAAGACATATTTCTGAGCCAAAGGCCAAAGTTCCTCAACTGGTCATGTCTTTTTTTCTGCAACTGCACTTTACCCAGGACCCAGGGGTCACTGTAATACTAAAAATACAGCTTTCTCACTCCCTTTTGAAAACAACTTGACTGAGATTTTTACCATAATATTGCAGAAAAGCATGGTTACATGTGAGTACAAAAATTCCAAACCATTGATCAAGAGGTCAAGGCTGGAAAACTCTTGTTATGGGTTTGAAGCAAGCTGTGGTTTGCACTGGTGCAATTTAGCGGTCAAAAAACAAATGAACAAGACCCCAGGATGAAGCATTTAATGAGTCAGGGAATAGTAACAAACTTTGTCTGGAGCTTACAAATGTGAACCCTGAAGGAGCCAATCCTTCAAGATAGATCTTGAGTGGCTAATTGGACCTAAATCCAGAACAGTGCCAAGCAGCCATTTGCTGACCAGAGGTCACACATGCACTCTACATTTCTGGATAACCCCCACACTCACTAAACTTTAGGACTTCCATTGCTTTCTATTCTCGTCCACACCACCTGAATCAGCCATTAGAGTGCAACCTGCATCAACCAATTAGAATTCAACGAGTGCCAACCAGTCACGACTAAGGAAGTGGTCCAGAGTGGGAACTTGGGCAGGAACCCAACACAAACCCCCTTTGTTCTCTCGGAACACACCTTTGTTTTGTACCCAGGGCTACATCTCCCCAGTTTGCAAACCTCTCTGGAATACAATTTCTTTCCTTTTTTTTTTTAAAAAAAAAACCCTTTTCAGATTTATTGGCACTAATTAGAACTTGATTCATGAATTTGGGAGAAAGGACAAATGTGTTAACTTGAAAGGTTGGGCAGAATTTGTTTTTGTTCTTTCTTGATGAAAAATAAAAGATTTTTAAAAACACCAATAGCCATATATATGTTTTATATATATACATATATATTTTTTTTTTTTTTGAGAGAGAGAGAGAGATATCTCTCAAAGGTGTATATATCAAAATTTCAGAGATAAATCCCTGAGTCAGGATTCTCAGGGTTCATCTAACTCTACATCATGTAATTTTTTTAACATGCCTTTCTAAAAACCTATGGCAAACACTGACCAAACTAATCAGGAGACTGAAGGGCAGTAATCCCCAGGACAGAGCTTATTTGGTGCTACTAGTTAGAAAAACTGAAGTTGATACTTCTGTCAAAACTCAGAAATATTTTTGTAACACTTGACGTGAGAGTCAAGTGAAAATCCCTGCTGTTTTCAGGAAAAGTCTGAGAGAACTGGTGACAGCTAGGATACAGGGATAACAAAGGTGGCC
>NW_012106030.1:4314718-4326691 GCF_000951045.1 Mandrillus leucophaeus | reverse complement strand
TGAAATAAAAACAACTTATGTCAGCAGTAGGGATAAAAGGAATGCTGCATAGGCAAAAACAACAGATATCTCTGGTATTTAGCAACAAGAAAGGAGTCAATTCTTATTATAAACCCCGTTCAATTTGTGTTTTACTATCGACATATACATAAATCAAATAACACTGACCTAACCTGAACCTTCTTTCATGGAAGAAAAAGAAAATTATCAAACTATAAATATGACATCTGTATGGAAGTTACAAACCACAGAATACTTTCACATACATTATCTCATTTAATTTGTTTTTTCTGAACTAGGGATTCAACATTTCTTGCTTATAGCATTTTTGAGGTCAGACAAATGTTTGTGAACTTCAAGAATCTCAAGATTATTTCTAATGCTTCAATTGTGTTCACATATTGTTGAGAAACTACAGTATAAACATTTGAGAAAACTTCATGGTTGTCAGTTTTATTGTGCTAAGAATCTCTGTGGAAATTCAGCCAGAGAACCATCAAGACATATTTCTGAGCCAAAGGCCAAAGTTCCTCAACTGGTCATGTCTTTTTTTCTGCAACTGCACTTTACCCAGGACCCAGGGGTCACTGTAATACTAAAAATACAGCTTTCTCACTCCCTTTTGAAAACAACTTGACTGAGATTTTTACCATAATATTGCAGAAAAGCATGGTTACATGTGAGTACAAAAATTCCAAACCATTGATCAAGAGGTCAAGGCTGGAAAACTCTTGTTATGGGTTTGAAGCAAGCTGTGGTTTGCACTGGTGCAATTTAGCGGTCAAAAAACAAATGAACAAGACCCCAGGATGAAGCATTTAATGAGTCAGGGAATAGTAACAAACTTTGTCTGGAGCTTACAAATGTGAACCCTGAAGGAGCCAATCCTTCAAGATAGATCTTGAGTGGCTAATTGGACCTAAATCCAGAACAGTGCCAAGCAGCCATTTGCTGACCAGAGGTCACACATGCACTCTACATTTCTGGATAACCCCCACACTCACTAAACTTTAGGACTTCCATTGCTTTCTATTCTCGTCCACACCACCTGAATCAGCCATTAGAGTGCAACCTGCATCAACCAATTAGAATTCAACGAGTGCCAACCAGTCACGACTAAGGAAGTGGTCCAGAGTGGGAACTTGGGCAGGAACCCAACACAAACCCCCTTTGTTCTCTCGGAACACACCTTTGTTTTGTACCCAGGGCTACATCTCCCCAGTTTGCAAACCTCTCTGGAATACAATTTCTTTCCTTTTTTTTTTTAAAAAAAAAACCCTTTTCAGATTTATTGGCACTAATTAGAACTTGATTCATGAATTTGGGAGAAAGGACAAATGTGTTAACTTGAAAGGTTGGGCAGAATTTGTTTTTGTTCTTTCTTGATGAAAAATAAAAGATTTTTAAAAACACCAATAGCCATATATATGTTTTATATATATACATATATATTTTTTTTTTTTTTGAGAGAGAGAGAGAGATATCTCTCAAAGGTGTATATATCAAAATTTCAGAGATAAATCCCTGAGTCAGGATTCTCAGGGTTCATCTAACTCTACATCATGTAATTTTTTTAACATGCCTTTCTAAAAACCTATGGCAAACACTGACCAAACTAATCAGGAGACTGAAGGGCAGTAATCCCCAGGACAGAGCTTATTTGGTGCTACTAGTTAGAAAAACTGAAGTTGATACTTCTGTCAAAACTCAGAAATATTTTTGTAACACTTGACGTGAGAGTCAAGTGAAAATCCCTGCTGTTTTCAGGAAAAGTCTGAGAGAACTGGTGACAGCTAGGATACAGGGATAACAAAGGTGGCCGGTGAAAGGTGGCCCCAAAGTCCTGAGCTTCTGTGTCTTCATTTAACAATGCTTACCTTTTCTTTCCTAGCAATTCAAACATGGTCCAAAGGAAAGCAGTCCAAGTCAGTCCGCCTCTTTACAACCCCAGTCACTGAACAGCATAAGAAGGAACCATTTCAGGCTATGAAATTTTCTTTTGTAGAGAGTCAAGGGGCATGCTTTAGTCTATAAGCTACATCTGGGGGAATTATCTAAAAGTAAACTCAAAGAAAGCTTATCAAAATCTTTGATGCATTTTTGAAGTTTAAGTTGAAATGAAAGGCAGTTCTGGTAACCAAAATTCAGTCACAGATGAATCAGGTCCAGGATCAATTTAGACAAGTTTCTGAGTATATCATATCTGGTCAACTTGGAATCTCCCCATTTTCTAAACAAATGACTGTGTAGTATCATTTAAAACCCACAATTTAAACTGTTTCATTTCAGTCTATCACATAAACTTTGACATGTTTACACTATGTTGGGAAAAGGTTGTAAGCAAGTAAATGTATCAGATATTGAGAAGCAAAATAAGAGACATTGCTGTGGAAAGAATCATATTGCTTTGCCCGACTTTTGATATGATGTCCAACAGGTAACAGCAAAGTTAAGAAAGAGATTGGATATCAAGATTCAGCCCCTGGGCATCTCCGTCTGAGTTTTAAATCCTGAACCTGAACACCACAGTATTATAGTTTACCACCACTACTGCAGGAAAGATGCACAGAGGAAAAAAGAAGAATAGGCCAGTGAGTTAATTTTTAGACACTCCTTTCAGTAAAATATACTTAATATTTACTTCCCAACAAATAAAAGAATAGATGCATGCATGACACAGGTGTCAAATATTGATATTATATATTAATTAAATGCATAAAATTACACATACAATTATATGTTCTAATATTACCACAAAGCATGTTCAATGTGTTAAAAAATTCAGTCCCACCCCCAAAACATTGTATAATTTAAATATATAATCACACTGTCCCTTGGAAAATGACAGATAGCCATATAATGGGACCACAACAAATAGTATAACTAACAATAGAAAAAAACTATCAACACAAAATGATTTTCTTTTCAATAAAAGAATCTGCAAGGTTAATCTACATTATCTTTGTGTTTCTCATTTTATATTCTCCCCTAAAATGCTACTTTTCCAATAAAATGTAAATAATTTGCATTCCAAAGCATGAGGTGGAAGAAAGTTTGCCACTCTTCTAACCTAAGTGTTCAAGATTATCACAGGTGCAGGCAATTAATAAGCAGATTTCCCTATACCCAGAGTCCTTAGGGACCCGTCAAAAAGCAGTAAAGAGACATTCGAGATCTCAGCTCAGTTACAAATAGAATTAAGCAGAGAAAACTTATGCACCCTGTTCTCATTTTCTCCATTTTCTTTTGAAATTGAGAACACACATAGGATTCACTTTGAAGTTAGGGCTGCCTGAATATGATATTATTGATTTCCATAACATGTTTTTGCTCTGCAATGCGGATGTGCATTTTTCAAACATATTAAGAAAGGCTTTGATCTGATTTGTTCCACCAGAACATTGTAGAGAGGCTGAAACCACTTCTATATAAGGGTTTGCTGTGCTGAGGGGAAGATTGCTCTAGCTTGAAAGAGGTTGGAAATATCCCATCTGAAAGCTCTTTTCAGTCTTCCTCAGCCTAAACATTTTACTCAGAGGGGTCAAAGGTCACCAACTGTCAAAACAAAACCAAAATTACACAGCGCTCCTGCAAGGAAGCTAAGCAGAGTGGAGACTCAGAGTTCACAAACTGGACTCCTTAATGCAGCATGTAACAAACCATAAAACTGCCCTTTCAAAGTCACAGGTATACTATCCTAAATCCTACTGATTTTTACAAGTTATCCAATAAGTTTAGAAGACTAGCATTTTTGGTATCAATGTAGAGACTGAATTCTAGAAGAGGGGATGGGGGCCAGCCCAAACTCGGGACTGTCAAAGCAACCAGCCTGCAAACTCCGAAGTACCAGATGGTGCTTTCGGGTTTCATAAACCCAAAGGTTCATAAATCTTCCTTCAGAGTTTCCAATTTCAAAAAGGGGTTGTTTTCTTTCTGGGACTGGGGACTGGGGGAAGTTTTGCCACTGGGTGTCTAACAGAAAACCCCTAATAACCTGTTAGACTTTCTTGTTCCTCCAGCTGGAGACAAACAGACAGTCCCCGGCAAGCTCAAAGCACAACCCCTCAACTGCCAGTCAACTCACTGTGGAAACAAGACCTGAACTTCTGTTTTGCAACCTGGTCTCATCATGACATGAAGAAGTTCTAGGGTTTTAAATATTCAGGGACTGAGTTTATCTGCTCATTCTTTAGTGAGAACCTTAGCAAATAATTTTTATTTTTTTAATACAACATAAAACATTCATCTTTTAAATCGTATTCAGCATTGCTTAGAAAAGAATAATGGAGAAATGACTTATCTGAGGTTTACCTAAATGGAGGTGACTTCAACATTTTGTGAGCCAACTTTATCCCAGAGGTCTTAATATAATGACATGTCTGAACTCCACTCTCTCCCTACCCACCTAGTGAAAGAGGAACTGGACAGAAAACAGGAGGGAAACAAATTGGAGGGGAGAATGAAGAGTACCTAAGTAGCCACAATGTGGGTAACCAACTCATTTCATTCATAAAGATCTGCATGTGTACACGCAGCATGCTGTACATTTGTGCACCAACTCAATTACAATGGAATTTAGTGTCCACCCAACTAGAAGAGTCTGCAAAAATGATGGGCTTTGATTTTGATATGAAAATTAGTGGATCCAAAAAGGGAAACTACCTTAGGCAGATACATCTCTCCTACATTGCTTGGCAAAAGAAATACAGAATCGTAGCACTCTTTCATGCTATCATATCTATCTCCTTCTCTGTAAGGTTCTTCCTTTCACATTAGAATAACTTCACCCTCCTTGCAGATTCTTTCCTTTCTGGCCTAACCAAATGAACCTATCATCTCCCTGTGTATCACAAGGTTCGTGGAAGGATCAAATGAAAGAGAACATGAATAGGAAAGTGCCTTGCAAACTACGAAGCTTTATAATAATTTCTATTATGATTATTAATCATATACTGAAAAAGACACAAGACAGAGTAAGTGGAAAGTAAGACATACAAAAAATGTTGAAATGCTTAAGATTGCTTACCTTAAGAAATTGTTATTAAAAATGTAATCATAGCAATAAAATTTAAACACAACCTTTAAGTATGTAAAGCATTGTTAGAGTAAGTAGGTTCTCAAACTGTGGAAAAGAAGGGAAAAAAGATATGGGGTAAGTTCAAGCTTCAAGGTATATGTAATAAGAAATTCCAACAGTCTGGTTTGCTGAGCACAAGAGTGGATGAATCATTAAAGGAGACTGTGGTGTGATCTTCCCAGGAATTCTAGAAGGGGCAGAATGGTCACCGTCTGATGTGGTTCATACTGTGTGACCAAGCAAAAGGAATGAGAGCGATTAGCTCACCCCAATTGTATTTGCCAGCTCCAAATGGTCAAAGGGTTATAAAAAAAAAAAAAACTATGTGAAGTCCTTATCACTTTAATATGTACACACACATCAAAAAATAATACATCTCCTACTACTGGAAAATCATTTTAAAATTCCATCTATTATGCTGACACACAATGGAATTGTTTTAAAAATAAAGTATGCACTACATGATAAATAGCAACCTTAACAGCAGCCATTTCAGATGAAACTTCTGTTTACAAGAATCTCCAAAGAGCTCAAAACTGGATTACAGAGATGATCATAGCAATGCAACAGCAAGGTTATCTGTTTTTATTTGTAGCTCCACAAAGCCTTTAGAACCTGATGTGTCCAGGAAAAAAAAATAGTTCAGGCAAATCAAAAGCTTTTATCCTTGCAGTGGCTGGTCATCATAAACACTGTCACAGTCCTGGCAGACGAAAGTTAAGGGCCTCCCTGTTAAGAGATCTCTTAGCTACACTTTACATATATGTGTATGTATGTAAAAGTGTGTGTTTTTATTTATGTATGTATTTTTTCTGAGAATGGAAGGAAAGTTAAAATTATCTCCTGATTTCCATGTTCTTTGGTGTGTTATCTTCATTTCTCTCTTTTCAGATTTTACCCTGAAAAGAAGAAAATTAGGATGACAACAAAAATCCACAGAAGCGAGTGTAAATTTTAGGTCTCTTTGTGGAGTGGAAAGTGGGATTCTCACTTTCAGTCCCAAGCTAATAGCTTTATTATGGGATGTGTGTGTGAGTGTATAAGTGGCACACATCTACATACTTACAGCCTCCACTGCTGCTCAAACAGCTTCAGAAATCTCATACACCATCTACCTCGTCCTGACAGGAGGAGGCCCTCAGCTCGGAAAACAGAATCCCTCTCCCGGAACGATCTCCCCAAAAACACAAATGAGAGAGTGGGTGGTTTTTATTCCACACAAGCTGTTTCAAATAATAAGGGATTTGGCATTTCTGGGGATCAGCCACCCAGCAATACCAATGACCATTTTTAGGAAGGCTGGCATGTTTATTTGCCCTGAAAGAGATGGCTTCTACAAATACATTACAAAGGCAAACAAACAAACAAACAAACAAAACAGGGTCCTATGTAAAGCAAAGTAAATTGCCAGTCATCTACCTTCATCCATCAGGAGCTACTGAAATAATTAACCCTTTTGCTTAAATCATTCAATAACTTCTGCATTCTGTCTCTCAAGAAGATGCTTCCAAGAAAAAGAGGGTTTTGTTTGTTTGCTTGTTTGTTTGTTTGTTTTAGAGGCAGGGTCATGCTCTTTCACCCAAGCTAGAATGCAGTGGTACAATCATAGCTCACTGCAGAATCAAATTCTGATCCCACTTCAGCCTCCCAAGTAGGTGGGACTACAGGCATGGGCAACCATGCCCAGCTTTTATTTATTTATTTATTTATTTATTTATTTATTTACTTACTTACTTACTTACTTATTTATTTCTGTAAAATGGGGGTCTCACCATGTTGCACAGGCTGGACTCAAGCTCCTGACCTCAAGCAATCCTCCTGACTAGGCCTCCCAAAGCACTGGTATTACAGGAGCTAGCCACCATACTGGGCCTTTACAAGTTCCTATTTTCCTACTTAGACACCAACACCAATATAACTACAGTCACAAATTGTGCATAGGAAGAAGGGTAAGAATTTTGATAAGTCTGAAAATTAAACTCCAGATGAGAGGCATAATGAGCTCTTCCTCCCAAGCACCAAAGAATGTTGGTGTCTGCCTGGCAGCCCACAGTGTACCTCCTTCACTCAATAGCAATCACCCTACAGTGATCTATAACAGGGGCCCCAGGGCATCCCCAAACTGGGCAATAACCAATATTCACATAATTATTAATGAGACATAAAAAACAAGATAATTTCAACAGTTTAACAATCCACTGTTCTCTAAATTCTATTCCAAACTGAGTCATACAGTCAGGGATAATAAGCAAGGGACATCAATAATATAGATGGATACTTAATCATAAAAAAAATGTAGCAAGTGGATTGTATCATTCTGGAGGATATGTATTATGACTGCTACTTTTTATTACTTTTAATTATCTGGCCCATCAGGTTAATACCAAATACTAAAAACTAATACCAAAACAGAGGCACATGGTATTGAAGTTATGGTGATAAAGAAAGACAAAGACAGAATATAAGAGGCAGGAAATGGAATTACAGAGTCAGCAGTAGGATCAGAATGAGGGATGGCATAGCCTAAAGACAAAGCAAAGTTCTCACATTTTCTTGAGAAGCCGAGAACAAGCCAGGAGTGAGGGACAAGCTTAGCATGTATACCAGAAACTGCCCCAGAAGAAAAACTAAGTCCATAAAAAGTATGATAAAGGTGAAAGCCAAAATTTACATGAATAACAGAAGCTGAGCAGGGTTTATGTAAATACTGTAATTCAGGAGCAGAGGCAGATCTGAGACCAACTACACTAATGAGTATCAGGAATATCAAAGTACAAAAGGGCCTGAAAAGTAAACCATCAATAGGCTCATTAGTCTCATCAAAAGAATAAGAGGAGACAAAGGGAAAGCTAAAATACAAAGGTTGCCGCAGAACCAGAGGATGCTGAGGAGTGAAAGGTGGGGACTGGATGGACCAGAAAACAGAAGAGGCTCCGGTACCCAGAGCAAACACTGAGAAACAATACTCATGTCTGCACACTTCTTCTGGGATCCACCACAATTTTAACACTTGGGTACTATGACACCTGCAAATGAAGGCGGGCAGGGATTAAATCTCGCTGTGACATTGAATCAAAGACAATAGTATTTGTCAGTTTATTTTTCTCATTAAACTATAAAAATCTTGCATATTTATCCCATGATTATTGAAGTCTTCAGATTACAGTCTGGATGAGCCATTGAGACCATCTTTGGTGATATATTAGCTACTCATACATGTACTTTGTTCATAAAATAACATTTTCGGCCAGGCATGGTGGCTCACACCTGTAATTCCAGCACTTTGGGAGGCCAAGGCAGGAGGATCACTTGAGGTCAGGAGTTCGTGACCAGCCTGGCCAAGATGGTGAAACCCCACCTTTACTAAAAATACAAAAATTAACTGGGCATGGTGGCGCAGGCCTGTAATCACAGCTGCTGGAGAGGCTGAGGCAGGAGAATCATTTGAACCCCAGAGACAGAGGTTGCAGTGAGCTAAGATTGTGCCACTGCACTCCAGCCTGGGTCACAGAGCGAGACTCGGTCTCAAAAATAAATAAATAAATAAATAAATAATATTTTCATGGGACAAAGTTATACATTTACACATTTACCAATAAAATGATGAATTACATCAGGACTTAGGATATTTTGATATATTTATTGCCACATATAAAAGCTACTTTAGATGAGACTCAAAGTGTCATATAAGAATATAATGCATATTTAGATTTAGGCACAGCACATATATATCTACACAGAAATATATGGGGACCAACCTCTCTATGCTACATGAACTATCATGCCTCTTTGCTTGCCACAATGAGCTCTTAGTATGCCAACGGCCTTAATCACAACTCATTCTTTCCTTTGAGGGCCATTAATTTTGTTTTTATCACCTCATGATAAATAACAATGTTGTTCTTAGATACTATGGCCATTCCCAATTGACTAAGAGTACAGAAACCCTGGTAGGTGCTAATATTTTATCCTTAATTTAATTACTATTCTTCTAATAAATTGGAAGAATAGCCATGATCAAATCTCATCAAGGATGATAAAATTTCTTTTATCCATCCATCTTTGCCCAGGTTAAATTCTTGCTCACTTAAGTCTTAAATTCTGCTTATTTACAAAGATCACTAGCTTTTCTACCCTAAATCAGCTTCTTAATATTGTCTTTCTAATTTTAGGGGCAAAAAGTATACCAAGGTTTATTAAAAGTTGATGGCAGCTTGAAAACTAGTGCTGACCTGACAGTGGTAGCTTTGGCAGACATATTTTCAAAATTTTTTTCTCAGAGATATTTTTAATGAGGCTTTAAAAGTAAGGGTATTTAAAACAAAGAAGAATATTAAATACTTCAGTTAGCAAAAAAAAAAGTTTGCTTCTCCTCTGGTATCTTTTCTATAAAAATGAAAATGAGTAAATGGTTGTTGATATAGTTTGGATATTTGTCCCTGCCCAAATCTTGTATTGAAATGTAACCCCAGTGTTGGAGGTGGGGCCTGGTGGGAGGTGTTTGGGCCATAAGGCCAGATCCCTGGTGGCTTGGTGCTGTCCTCATGATGGTGAGTTTTTGTGGGATCTGGTTGTTTGAGTGTGTGTCATACACTTGAACAATTCCCCCATCCTCTCATGGCACACAATAAACCACCACCACCCATACTTTCGCTCACTTGCTCCTGCTGCCGCCATGTGAGGCACTTGCTCCCTACTTGCCTTCCGCCATGATTCGAAGCTTCCTGAGGCTTCCCCAGAAGCAGATGCTGGCACTATGTTTCCTGTACAGCTTGCAGAACTGTAAGCCAACTAAACTTCTTCTCTTATAAATTGCCCAGTCTCAGGCATTCCATTAAAACAATGCAAGAACGGCCTAAGAGAAAATTGGTACTGAGGAGTGGGGCATTGCTATAAAGAAATCTGAAAATGTGGGAGGAGCTTTGGAACTGGGTAATGGGTAGAGGTTGGAAGAGTGTGGAAGGCTCAGAAGACAGGAAAATGAGGGAAAGTTTGGAACTTCTTAGAGACTGGTAAAATGGTTATGACCAAAATGCTGATAGTGATATGGACAGTGAAGTACAGGCTGATGAAATCTCAGATGGAGATGAGGAACTTACTGGAAACTGGAGCAAAGGTCACACATATTATGCCTTAGCAAAGAGCTCAGCTATGTTCTGTTTATGCCCTAGGATCTGTAGAAGTTTGAGCTTAAGAGTGATGATTTATGGTATTTGGCAGAAGAAATTTATAAGCAGCAAAGCATTCAAGATGTGACCTGGCTGCTTTTAACAACCTACACTCAGATATGGGAGCAAAGAAGTGACTTAAACTTGGAATTTATATTTAAACAGAAAGCAGAGCATAAAAGTTTGAAATTTTTCAGGCTGGCCAAATGGCAGAGAAAGAAAAAGCTTTTTCAGGAGAGGGATTCAAGTAGGCTATGGAGTAACCACTAGTTAAAGAGATTTGCATAACTGAAAAACAGCCAGATGCTAACAGCCAAGACAATGGGAAAAAGGACTCAAAGGTATTTCAGAGACCTTCACAGTACCCCTCCCACCACAGTCCCAGAGGCCTAGGAAGGAAGAATGCTTTTGGGGGGCAGGGGCAGTCTCAGGACCCCGCTACCCTGCAAAGACTCAGGACACTGCTCCCCACATCTTGGCCACTCCAACTCCAGCTGTGGCTCAGAGGGGTCCAGGTATAGCTCAGGCTGCCACGTTGGAGAATGCAAACTATAAGGCTTGGCAGATTCCCTGTATTGTTAAGCCTTCAGGTATGCAGAGTACAAGAGTGAAGGAGGCTTGAAGGCCTCCACCTAGATTTTCAGAGTATATATAAAAAAGCCTGGGTGCTCAGGCAGAAGTCTGCTGCAGGGGGAGAGCCCTAATAGAGAACCTCTACTAGGGCAGTGCCAAAGGGAAATGTGGGGTTGGAACCCCCACATGAAGTCCCCACTGGGGCACTGCCTAGTGGAGCTGTGGAAAGAAGAGTACCATCTTCCAGATCCCAGAATCACAGATCTACTGGCAGCTTACAACCTGTGCCTGGAAAAGCCACAGCCACTCAACACCAACCTCTGAGAGCAGTGGAGAAGTCTGAATTCTATAAATTCAGTAGAGGTAGAGGGGTAGAGCTGCCCAAGGCCTTGGGAGACCACCCCTCCCACCAGTGTGCCCTGGATGTGGTACAAGGAGTCAAAGGAGAATATTTTGGAGCTTTAAGATTTAATGACTACCTGCTGGGTTTCAAACTAGCATGGGGTCTGTAGGCCCCCCTTTTTTTTTTTTTTTGGCCAATTTCTCCCTTTTGAACAAGAAGGTTTGCCCAGTTCCTGTTACCTCCTTTGTATCTTGGAAGTAAATAACTTGTTTTTATTTTACAGGCTCATAGGTGGAAGGGACTTGCCTCGTCTCAGATTACATTTTGGACTTTGGACTTTTGGTTAACACCGCAATTAGTTAAGACTTTGAGAGATTATTGGGAAGGCATGATTGTGTTTTGCAATGTGAGAAGGACGTGACATTGGGGTGCAGGGGGTGGAATGATATAGTCTGGATATTTGTCCCTGCCCAAATCTCATGTTGAAATGCAATTCCCAATGTTGGAGGTGGGTGCTGGTGCAGGTATTTAAGCCATGAGAGTAAATCCCTAAGGTCTTGGGGCTGTACTCATAATATTCAGTGAGTTCTTTTGAGATCTGGTTGTTTAAGTGTGTTGCCACCCCCAACCACCACCACCCTTGCTCTATTGCTCCTGCTCCCACCATGTGAAATGCCTGTTCCCCTTTCACCTTCCACCACGATTGTGAGCTTCTGAGACTGCCCAGAGGCAGATGCTGGTCCTATGCTTTCTGTATAGCCTGTAGAACTGTGAGCCAATTAAAGCTCCCTTCCTTCCTTCCTTCCTTCTTT
>NW_012106030.1:4309686-4314668 GCF_000951045.1 Mandrillus leucophaeus | reverse complement strand
AGGGGTAGAGCTGCCCAAGGCCTTGGGAGACCACCCCTCCCACCAGTGTGCCCTGGATGTGGTACAAGGAGTCAAAGGAGAATATTTTGGAGCTTTAAGATTTAATGACTACCTGCTGGGTTTCAAACTAGCATGGGGTCTGTAGGCCCCCCTTTTTTTTTTTTTTTTTGGCCAATTTCTCCCTTTTGAACAAGAAGGTTTGCCCAGTTCCTGTTACCTCCTTTGTATCTTGGAAGTAAATAACTTGTTTTTATTTTACAGGCTCATAAGTGGAAGGGACTTGCCTTGTCTCAGATTACATTTTGGACTTTGGACTTTTGGTTAACACCGCAATTAGTTAAGACTTTGAGAGATTATTGGGAAGGCATGATTGTGTTTTGCAATGTGAGAAGGACGTGACATTGGGGTGCAGGGGGTGGAATGATATAGTCTGGATATTTGTCCCTGCCCAAATCTCATGTTGAAATGCAATTCCCAATGTTGGAGGTGGGTGCTGGTGCAGGTATTTAAGCCATGAGAGTAAATCCCTAAGGTCTTGGGGCTGTACTCATAATATTCAGTGAGTTCTTTTGAGATCTGGTTGTTTAAGTGTGTTGCCACCCCCAACCACCACCACCCTTGCTCTATTGCTCCTGCTCCCACCATGTGAAATGCCTGTTCCCCTTTCACCTTCCACCACGATTGTGAGCTTCTGAGACTGCCCAGAGGCAGATGCTGGTCCTATGCTTTCTGTATAGCCTGTAGAACTGTGAGCCAATTAAAGCTCCCTTCCTTCCTTCCTTCCTTCTTTTGTTCCTTCTTTCCTTCCTTCCTTCCTCTATCTCTTTCTCTCTCTCTCTTTCTTTCTTTCTTTCTCTCTCTCTCTCTCTCTCTCTTTCTTTCCTTCTGAGACAGTCTTGCTCTGTGGCCCAGGCTGGAGTGCTATGGCACAATCTCGGCTCACTGCAACTTCCACTTCCTGGGTTCAAGCGATTCTCCTGTCTCAGCCTCCTGAGTAGCTGGGATTACAGGTGCTGCCACCACGCCTGGCTAATTTTTGTATTTTTAGTAGAGATGGGGTTTCAACATGTTGGTCAGGCTGGTCTCGAACTCCTGATCTTGTGATCTGCCCGCCTTGGCCTCCCAAAGTGCTGGGATTACAGGCGTGAGCCATCGTGCCCAGCCCAAAACTCCTTTCTTATAAATTACCTAGTCTCAGGTATTCCCTTATAGTGATGCAAGAACAGCCTAGTAAAGCTTTAAAAATGCTATTGGAAATTATTTCTTATCCAACTAAAACACTATTTTATATAAAATAGATCATGGTGATATGGTTTGGCTGTGTCCCTACCCAAATCTCATCTTGAACTGTAGCTCCCATAACTCCCATGTGTTGTGGGAGGGACCCAGTGGAAGATAACTGAATCATGGAGGCGGTTTCCCCCATACTATTCTCATGGTAGTGAATAAGTCTCACGAGATCTGATGGTTTTATAAGGGGTTTCTACTTTCACTTGGCTCTCATTCTCTATTATCCACGTCCATGTAAGAAGTCCCTTTGCTCTTCCTTTGTCTTCTGTCATGATTATGAGGCCTCCCCAGCCACATGGAACTGTGAGTCCATTAATTTTTTTTTTTATAAATTATCCACTCTTGGGTATGTCTTTATAAGCAATGTGAAAATGGACTAATACACGTGGTTTATCTTATAACTACAAGAACATATCTATTATCCAGTGTAGAATATTAAAATATTTGTTTCTGTTGGATTTCAAAGAAGCATTGGTTATCATCCTAAAATTTGCATGGACTTGAATCTCCTACCAGACCCTGTCCTTATGCTGATAACAATGATGAATTCTGGTGAAATAAAAAAAAAGAAGAAGAAAGAAACAGAGAAGAGAGGGAATGTGAGAAAGAGAGAAGGAAGGAAGGAAGGAAGGAAGGAAGGAAGGAAGGAAGGAAGGAAGGAAGGAAGGAGAGAGAAAGGAAAGAATGAAGCAAATGAAACAGAGAAAGAAAGGAGAGAGAATGAAAGGAAGGAAGGAAGCAAGAAGTGAGGGAGGAAAGAGTACAGAAGAGGAGAAAAGGGAAAGGAAAGAAAGAATGAAGGAGGGGAGGAATGGAGAGAGGAGAAAGGGGAAAGGAAGGAAAAGAAAAGTAGAAATCTATATAAATATACTGGAGAGTGACACCAAAAAAAAATTAAAAAAAGGCAGGGACCTTCTAGAGGAGTGTCAACATTCAGAAAAAGGAATGGCAAGGATGATTTTCCTATATTGCATGGCTTTTAGCCTGAGGAGAGATTATAATAACAGCATTCACAGTGGCTAAAACTCTGCTAGGAACCCCAGAATTATTCTGTACAATTGTAGCCACTGAAAAGTGAAAGGAGAATTCAAGATGGGAAGAAAACAGAACGGAGGAGGGGCCCAAAATTCTATGTCTAAACTCTATGCAAATTTCTGGCTAAAAAGAGAGAGAGAGAGAGAGAGAGAGAGAGAGTGTGTGTGTGTGTGTGTGTGTGTGTGTGTGTGTGTGTGTCAGACTCCAAGCAGAATGCCTGAACTGAGATTTTGAATTGCCACTCATGAAATGGTGTTTGAAGTTTGAATCTTATTAAATCAATTGCCAATTAAAACAAGCAAACAACAGTGATGCTCTTCAGGAGACCATAACAAAATCTAAAAACAACCTATATTTACAATGACAAGAATGCAATCCAAAATTACTCGATATATTAGGAAATAAGTTGTCACTCATTATCAGAATAAAAGACAACAGACTTCAATCTATAGATGACTGAGGTGTTAGAACTGTAAGAAAATAATTTTAAAACAATCAACAATTATGATAAATGACATGAAGAAAAAAATGCTCATAATGAATGAAAAGGCATGAATCTCAGCAGAAAAATGGAATGGAAAAGAACCTAATGAAAATTTCAGAAAAGTTTATTTAGCACCTGTATTTTTAAGGAAATTCAGAGAAAGGGCTTAGCAGGAAAATGGGGGTGACAAAGTGAAGTAAACTTGAAGATAGGATCATGGAAATTATCTAATCTGAAAAAGAAAGAAAAAAATTGAAGAATGACCACAGCCTTAAGGACTGTGAGACAAAAACAAAAGTCCAATTTACTAAAGAAGCAAAGAAAATGTGGCAAAAATATTCAAATAAATAATAAACAAAAAGTTATCAAATTGGTGAAAATAGTAGATGTACAGATATGACAATCTCAGTGAAACTCAAGCAGTATAAATTCAAAAACAAGCATGTCTAAGAACATAATAGTCATACTATTTGAAAGCCAAAAAGAGAAAATATATCTGAAAGTAGCAGGAAGAAAACAATAAATTACACATAGGAGACCATGGTTAGCTAACGAATGACTTCTCATCCTAAATTATGGATGCCAGAAGACATTGGCATAACATACTCAAAGTGCTCGAAGAGAGAAAAATGAACTAATAATTTTTATCTAGCAAAGCTATCTCTTAACAATAAAGACAAGGGCTGAGAGTGGTGGCTCACACCTATAATCCCAGCACTTTGGGAGGTCAAGGCGGGAGGATCACAAGGTCAGGAGATCGAGACTATCCTGGCTAACATGGTAAAACTCATCTCTACTAAAAATACAAAAAATTAGCTGGTTGTGGTAGCAGGCCCCTGTAGTCCCAGCTACTCAGGAGGCTGAGGCGGAGAATGGTGTGAATCTGGGAGGTGGAGATTGCAGTGAGCCGAGATCATGCCACTGCACTCCTGCCTGCGTGACAGAGTGAGACTCTATCTCACAAAAAACAAAAAACAAACAAACAAAAAAAAGACAAAATCTTTTTTCAGATTTTAAAAACTGACAGCATTTGTCATAAGTACACTTGTAATATAAGAAATGCTAATGGATGTTTTTCAGCCTAGAGAAAATAATAGCAGAAGTAAATTTGGACCTTTAGGAAGGAATGGAAAACACCAGAAATGGTAAATATATAAAAGTATTTTCACAGTCTGTGAAGCAAAACTGTAGTTTTTATGAGTTGCACAACATATGTACATATACATATATATGTGAATCCATATGACAACTACAGTAGAAAGGATGAGGAGAGGTAAATAGACCTATACTATTGCAAAGTTGCTATATTTTATGTGGCATGGAACATTATTAATGTTAACTATCCTGGGAAAAACTATGGGTATATATTGTAATCTCTAGAGCAACTACTAAAATGTTGACAAAAACTCAAATGCCTTAATATTCATTTTTAAGACAGTGACTGTCACCTCAATCAAATCTAAACAAGTGAATAAATTTAGTTCCAATAGAATAATCACTGGAATTGCACACTTAATGAAATCCTTTTGCATTGTTTCTTTTCAGTATCTTCTGTGTGTGTTATCACTGAATTGTACAACAGAAATTGTAATAGTCCAAGAGGATCTGTAAAGCACTGACTTGGTCACAATTGTCACTAGACCTCCAATTTCAATTTCTTTATAAGAGAATGTTCTATCACTCTTTCACATAAAGGTACAGATGGAAATGTGTATCACAGTATTGTGTATAGTAGGACAGACAGTAGATGCACTGTGGGAGAGTGGATAGGTAAAATGTGGATGCAGTCATTGAAGTATAATAAAGGAGCTAGAAATGACAAACTAGATGTAATATAGCACCATGAACACATCATCAACATATAACTGAGTGAAGGAAAACCAAGACAAAGATCAGAGGTCTCTAAAACAATACCTAAGTAAATTAAAAATATATGCACACTCAATAAAAAAATGCATATTTTGCAGCAACACATACAAATTCATTCATTCAAACATATTAGAATAGTGTTGATGGGAAAAGGAAAGGGAGTTCAGGAGATAACAGCAGATAGATGATGATTGATAGAAAGAAAAAAATGGGAGTAGCTACACATAGAACAATAATGACAATAAAATATAACGAATGAATACATTGCCTCTGTTCTTCACTAAGGTCCATCAGGAAGAGAAAA
>NW_012106030.1:4259669-4308676 GCF_000951045.1 Mandrillus leucophaeus | reverse complement strand
CATCAGCCAGGCACGGTGGCTCACGCCTGTAATCAGAGCACTTTGGGAGGCTGAGGCAGGCAGATCACGAGGTCAGGAGTTCAAAACTAGCCTGGCCAACATAGTGAAACCCCATCTTTACTAAAAATACAAAATTAGCCGGGCATGTTGGCATGCACCTGTAGTCTCAGCTACTTGGGAGGCTGAGGCAGGAGAATCGCTTCAACTCAGGAGGCAGAAGAGGTTGTGGTGAGCTGAGGTCGCACCACTGCACTCCAGCCTGGGCAACAGTGAGACTCCGTCTCAAAAAAAAAAAAAAAAAAAAAAAAATGGTAGTAGACATCAGAGGTCATTGCAGAATAATTAAAGAAGCAGATGATATTACACTGGAGTACAATGATTATCACAGATATATTCTTCAGGACGGATAGGACAAAATCTTCCATTCCACACAGTTTTCTTACAAGGTGATATTGACACCTCTCTCAAGGAAAGTTGGGGTCTATTTTATCCCTTGAATCCAGGCCTGCCAGCAACCAGGAAGGAAATGATACTATGTAACTTCCAAGGCAGTTGATAAAAGGAATTAGAGTTTCTGCCTAGTCTTTTTGGTTAGTTGCTTTAGAGACCTTCCACTATGCTGTGAGGAAGCCCAGAGCATATGGAGAGGCCCTGAGTAGGAATTCTGACGGACAATCCCAGCTGACAGCCAATATCAACTAACAAACATGTGAGTGAAGAAGCCTTCAAGGTATGTTTAGTTCTAGCCACCATTTGGCTGCAATCCACATGAAAGATCCCAAGCAAGAGCCATGAGCGATAACAACAAATTGATTGTTGTTGTTGTAAACCACAAAATTTGAGGGTAGTTTCATTTATTTTGTTTTGCTTTTGTTTTTGTTTTTTACAGCCATAGATAATCAAGACAACTATTTATAGTCTATCTCACTGAAGATATTCTAAACATTAGTCAAAGTATCACCAAATCAGCCCTATGCCTAGTGGCCACTGTTGCGAATGAGTACTTGGCCAGTCTGATTTCATAATACCTTGGCAGTATTAGGTATCACTGGAAGTTGCTAGCTACAGAAGTTTATGAAGCTTCATGAGCAACAGGAAATGTGGAGGCATCAGGAATTTTCACAAAGCATGATACATCGTATCTATCAAATTTGGTAATAAAGTAATTATTTGTCATGTAGGTACTGCTGGAGTAAGCCAAAATTGGAGCAAATAATTTAATTCAAAAGTTATTTCCCCTATTCAATGATGTATACATAAGTCTGTATAACTCCTTAACAAACAATAATATAAAATTTGTTCTTAAAAGTAAATATATTGCTTCATTTAAAATCTTGAAGTTTGCTTCCATACAACCCTTTCTACAAAGACAAGGCTTAAGACATAAATTTGTAATTTGGGGTTGTAATGAAAGTAAAACAGCTGTAATGTCATCTTTATGAACTGCCCTGAAATGTGTCTGTCCAAAGGCAGAATATACATAATAAAATCTTTCATAACAGTACAAAACAATATTTTTTATTTTATGTCTGGGATGATATAAAGTTTCTTATGCTTGAAATGACATTGAAGTAAATTGCCAGAAAAGACTTTTGAGATTTTTTTCTTTTTTTGACAAGGACAAACCCATGACATTTTTACAAAGCCTTTGGTCTTAACCTTGGAAATCTGACTGCTTAGGATAAAGGCAGAGAAAATGAGCAAGAAAGCTCTAAAGGTAAGATGTTATTATTAAATGCAAATATATTCATTAAGGAATTGGCCAAACAGGAAGGAATATTCCACTTTTAATGAATTCTTTAAACACACAAATATTCTGCAAGTGTGCATTTTAATTTAACCTTTGAAGCAGTGGTTATCAGTGGAAATGGACCTGGGTGATAAGATGCTATCTAGAACTTATTTTTTTACCCTTTATTTTATATACATGTAATATGAAATTTTTTAGTCCATTAAAAGCTGTCCATTATTTTCACTTTCATATTCTAGACCTTCCTGCAAAGTTACTAAAAGCTCTAATGGAATCATTTTTATAGGATTTGAAATTTTGAGTTGTATTGCTAGAAATACTTCACATAATGAAAATACTATATGTAATTTTAAAAAATATATCTTCCAAAAATGTTAAAACACTGATGAGGAATTAAAGTATATTTTGCATGTAGTAAAGTTTTGTGATACACAGTGACATTGGGACAATTATCTGAGTAATTCAGAACAAACACATATACATATCTAGTGGCAGCCAACACATACACAGTAAGTAAAATTTGTACAAGTTTTAAAGTTAAACAACTCAAGTAATATGGATAAAATCTACACACTAATGGCATGTTATAGGATTTTGATCAGAGCACTGAAAAAAGGGATTTCATTATTTTAATCATTGCTTGGGTCATCAAGGAGTTTGAAAGGTAAAAATCATTCATAATTTCACCAACAATTGCTGAGGGCCTACAAAACGTACAATGTGATTGACTGTTTTTAACCATCTAATTTGCTAACCTATAAACAAAAATTTAAAAGGTTTTGAACAAAAATAAGATACAGACCTACACAAGCAAATGCAATGAATGCTTTTTGAAACTACTTGGAGATGGAAAAAAATTTTTTCTTGACATTTGGTATTAAAGTTCTCTTTAGATTAAAACACATAAATAATTATTTCACTGTTAACTTCCTTCATGTAGCTAAGAGTTTGGAAGACAGTTATTTCACATAGTTATCTTCAAAAAATATTCTTAAATGATAAAATATGTACTCCTATATAATTGACATAACCTCAATGAGAAAGCTTTTTATAAATCATATATGAAAACATTCTCATAATTTCATAGCTGTGTCCTACATATGTACCTATGATTTCCACTTATTCCAATGGATACTTTCTCTGTTTTCAGATGTAGCTGAAATTAAAGACTATCTGTTATTCTGCAGTTACTAACAGAAACTTATAACTTATATTCATTCACTTTGTTTCTTTATGAAATCAATTCTCCCTTCTGGATGAAACACACTATTTCTCATCTATTAAGTTAACTTTATAAGATATCAGTACCAAATGCCTGTAGAAAAGAGAACATTCAAATGCCACATCACCTCTAATGGTAATAATAGCATAGCATCTCTCAAGTGGTCGACAGATAACCTTTTATCTCTTTTTTTAATTTACAAGAATTCTTTGACTTTCATTCCACTAATGATGTAGAAGTGACAAGTGAAAAAGTTAAATGAAAATTTTATGACACATGCAAGACTCATATTAGTAAAAGAATTCTTAGAGACCAAAATGGCAGATAAATCAAAGACCAATTTGAAGATGAAAAAAATTAATAGCTTCTCATCTTTTATCTGCATAACTCATTAAGAAATAGTCTAACAAACGTATTGTTTTTATAACATGATTTAGAATCACACTCAAATTCTCTTTGACAGTGGCCATGTTTTCTTAAAGACACTGAATTCTTCAGAACATTCCGTTTATCTCTCCTCTCTTTGGAAACCCAATTACCTTGGCATTTTTCCTTGAAGTAATAATGTGTTTCAAAATGTGTATTCAAGGTCACATCTTTATCTCCTCACGAAGACTTATCATCAGCTACATAAGAAGCTCGGTGGGCACATCAAAAGGCATATAGAAGTGGGCAGACAGAAGGTAAGAAGAAATATGACCAGTATGGCAGGAGAAAGATTTGGAGTTCCAGGGCCAGTTCTTTCAGTAATTAAATATGTTTACCTCACTTTCTTCATTTCTGTAATGTGATATTTGGTTAGAATTACTCCATATTTCCTCTACCTCTAAAATACTGTGATTTCGACAAATTAGAGATTGTCCAGAAGTTGAGCCTCAGGATGGTTAATCTTCTTAATGGATGAACAGATTGAAATTGAATTGAACATAGGCAGGAGAAATTGGAAGAGAAGCTATTGTAATATGCAAGTCAAGATAGCCTGGAGAGAGGAGGAAAGAGAATTTTATGGAATTAGAGAGAGAGAATAATTGTCACCCGCCAACTGGTTGAGTGTGATGCAAGGGAAACAAAAGAAAAGGAAATAAACACAACTCTGAGATGTTAAGTGTTGACTGAGAAGCTATTTGAGGGAAAAGATGAATCGTTAAGGATTTTCTTTAGTAATTCACTATATCTTACTTGTAGACATATAGATTGAAATGTCTAGCAGGTAATTAGTAACTCAGAAGAGAACTTAGGGAGAGATAAACAGAGCTGGGATCATCTTCCTGGGTATGACAAGTAAAGTCATGACTTTGAATAAGACAGCCAAAAGGGGCAGTATAAGGTTGAATGCCAACAAAAATTAACATAGATAAGAACTCAAGGAATTATTTAGATTCAGCCATTAAACAGTCATGGTAACCAGTAAGAGAAAATAAAACAAACTCAACTATTTATATATTATTTTTGCCATATATTCTATTGTAGATGTTCTAGGTGCTTGAAATACACACACCCATATCTTGTGTCTTGGTTAATTTTCCCTCACATTTGCTTAATACACGCTTGATATTTTTGATCCTATTATTGAATGCAAAAAGACTATAGACAGTCTCATCTCCATTGTTGACTGCATATCAATACAATATCACAAAGTACTGTACTTTGCTTTAACATTTTTGCCTAGTAATATATTTATTACTCCAGCAATTTAATTTGCTTGGTGTGATATTTTTGTACTTTAACTTCTTTAGGCACTCCATTTTAATCTAGGTTTTTCAACAGCAGCACTACTGATATTTGGATGGCATAATATTTTGTCCTGAGAGCTGCTCTGTGTGTTGTAAGATGTTTAGCAACATGCAACATGTCTGGTCTCTGCTCACCAGATACCAGCAGCACCCGCACTTCCAGTTATGACAGTCATAAACATCTTCACACATTGCCAAATGTCTCTGGGAGGCAAAATCACCACCTAAGTGCTTGACCTTTGAAAACCACTCTTTTAGATTGATGGGGTTCAGAACACACTACCCCAAAATATGGCATCTTGGCATTTCAGAAAACAGCAGAAACAGGAAGTTCACTCTGTGAGCTTTTCCCGCCCTTCTCCCCTGAAGCAGGCCATAAAAGAATCCTCTGACGTTTCTGTAAAGTAGGTCATAAGAACCTTCATTCCAGAAGTACCCTCAAAGACAGAGACACCCAGAAGAATCGGAACATACAGGCTTTGGTAAGTTCCCTATAGTATCTTAGATCATACTCCTTTTTGTACAATTATATTTCTACATGACTGTCCACTTTTTATCAACCTGAAGCATAAAAATACACATTTCTCTGTTTCTTTGGTTCTTCATTTCTGAAGGCTTTTTTTCATGTAAATTTATATTGAATAAATCTGTACGTTTTTATTTTGTTACTGTCTTTTGTTATAGGACTGTCAGGCATGAACCTATCTATGGGCAAGAAAAGGAATCTCTTCTCCCCTACAAGATATGTCACTTGTATATAAGCATTTAATTGGAATTTGCCATTTTTAGAGAAGCTGAGTCATTTTCTTCTTTTAATAAGTAGATTTATCTTGATATACTTGATTTTATTCTGCCCCCTAATTGCATATTTTTGTGGCCTACATATCATTTTTTTTCTATTTTTTGTTAAATGGAAAGTCTTGTGTTTTGGGTGTGTGTGTGCGCGTATGTGTATTTTCTTTTTCTGACAACTTAAAAGGTTTACGATCTGTTTTTCATTTTTGTAAGGGTTACAGTCAGAACTTTGCATCATCTGTTGAAATCGTAACTGATAAAAATCAGCTTGACTATATCTATTGATTCTCAGATATAAACCATTTTTAAAAATGAACATGTTCATACTTCCTTCCAATTTTGATGTGTATTTTTAGTTTCTTTTTAATCTTATTTTCCATTTATTTTATTAGAATTAGTGAGATCCATGAATCTGTGACCTGCCTTTCCCACAAGACTTCTTCATCACCTTGAACTTCTACATTCCCATATGTCATTTAAAAGCCTAGTATTATACATGTTTTAATTACTGTTGGACAATAGAGCACTCCATCAAAGAATTAATTCTTATTTATATGTCCATTTTTTTCTAGATCAACTGTAATGGTAAGGAGCTTTCCTAAAAAATAATCCCTTTGGTTATACTGATAAGACATGAATGAATAAATAAGAAAAAAAAAAACTAAGCAGATGTGTCACAGCTAAGATATTTTAGACAAATTCTAACAGAAAAATGTATTGGAGGATAAAGGGTATGTAGGTTGGATTTGAAGGGTAACATTTTCTCTGAAGAGCCTGCTCTACTTTTCAATCTGAATCTTTCAATATAGGCAAAAAAATTGGCAGTGGAGGAAGTTAGGGGTGATAGTGTGTCAGCACATGCATGGCCCTAAGCGTTGTTACAATATCAAAATACTTC
This sequence comes from Mandrillus leucophaeus, assembly GCF_000951045.1. NCBI lineage: Eukaryota > Metazoa > Chordata > Mammalia > Primates > Cercopithecidae > Mandrillus > Mandrillus leucophaeus. The sequence continues at coordinate 4,302,278 of NW_012106030.1, read as the reverse complement.
TCAGCACAGACTCAACTCCCTGACTTCCCAAGTGCTCTGATTCCTCTAGACTCCCCCAGCCCCTCGCATAGGTCAACCCCTACAGTCTCACCACTATGAAACAATAAAAAAATTAATGCCTATCATTTCAGGGGGCCTCAGGCACCCTGATCTATTGCTATAGCTTTCTGTTCTATTTGATGGTGTCTGTGCTAATTAGAATTTTAAATTATAAAATTTAAAATTATCCCTGGAAGTAAGCATGGCTGAGAGTCCCATTTCCTATTAGATAATAATAAGAGATGATTAACAGATAGGTGATAGATAGATAGATAGACCAGTTGATCCCTAGCTAGAAGTAGGCATGCTTCAGCTCTACTTTCCATCAGATAAGAAATGTGTGTGCCTGTGCACATACATATAATATTGAAGTGTGAGGAACCTTTCACAAGGAAAGTTATCCACCTCACTTCTGATTAGCATACAGCTAAATATTTAATTATTTTGCCTAAAAAAAAAAACCCATAACTCTCAAAGAGTGAGATTTACATTTGTGAAGTCTCTGGACACATCATCCTTAAATCTGGCATTATTTTATATCAGGCATTAAAATTTGTCCCAAGGCACACATGATTCAGAACAAGCATGTGACATATAATTCATAGAGATCTCATAGAACTAGACCAGAAGATATGAATAGTATAGCAGTAATTAAAAGAAAAAAATAAGAATTATAGGGGAAATTTCCAAATGCTTCCACTATAGTTTTCTTATTTAAGTAGCAAATGCCCTCAAGGAACTGACAACAGATTAAGAACTTGCATTCTGGGGTTCTGAAGGGAAACTGATGATCTCCAAAGCCCTAGCAAAAACAAACACTGAACAGGAACACTTCCAAAAGAAAACAAAAGCGTATCTTACTATTGTTAAAAGAAAAAACTTTAGAAGAATTGATTTTAGCAGGGTTTAAATGAGCAAAGAGACAATTAATGAATGAGGCAGCACCCTAAATGAGTAATGGTTTAGAAAGCTCCTCCCTGCAAAGTGGGCGGGCAGTATTTACGAACAGAAAAATAAAATGACAAACAGAAATAGTGTCATTGATTACAGCTCCTCCTTTGCCTTACTTGGACGTGTCTGAGCAGTCTGTAGCCTGTAACTGGCTGAAAGCTCAGCTGCTAAGATTGTCCAAGACTCGGCTACTTGTTACAAGAATATATTCTTAATTTATGTTGCAGTTTGTTTGCATGCTAAGTTAGATTGCAGTTTACTGAAAATGGGGCAGCATTAGGCCAAATTCAATTCAACAATATGTATGAAGTTAATCTAAATAGTAGGATGTAATTAAGGCATTGCATTTTGCTTATTCTAAAAATAGTGCCATTCAAAAAAAACACTATTGATCTTTTCTCCAATGTGCCCTTTACATTGTCTAATATTTTATACTGAAAACAGCATACATACTATTTAATTTTTTAGTCCAAGCATTAGAAGATGACTATTCAGAATTTTTCAATTCATAAACAATACACCTTTAATCATTTCATATTTCGCTTTATTTAAGACAATTCACTACCAATACAAATTGAAATATCTTTGTGATACATTTATTCTGAGGATTTTTTTAACTCTTAATTTCTTTCCCTCTTTAATATCCCCTAGCATATCTTGCAGTAGACACCTCTTAAGTTATGTGAAGACATTTTTTTTTTGTTTTTTTGAGATGGAGTCTCACTCTGTGGCCCAAGGTGGAGTGCAGTGGTACAATCATGGCTCACTGCAACCTCCGCCTCCTGGGTTCAAGCGATTCTCCTGCTCAGCCTCCTGAGTAACTGGGACTAGTCAGTGGGTGCCCGCCACCACGCCCAGCTGATTTTTGTATTTTTAGTAGATACGGGGTTTCACCATATTGGTCAGACTGGTGTCTAACTCCTGATCTCTTAATCTGCCTGCCTCAGCCTCCCAAAGTGCTAGGACTACAGGCGTGAGCCACCGCGCCCGGCCTGTGAAAGATTTTAAATATACTTTGCTTCATACATGACAGAAGGAAAAACAAAATTATTCCAAACTTAAAAACAGATAAACAGAAGAAAACACAAACTTTGTTCCAAATTAGGAATAAAAACCAACCTGATGTTACTTAATGTTAAAAATTAGAGTTCTTTAGAAAAGATGGCAAACTTGTTTATTAGTTTCAGGTACTAAACGTAGTATGGGAATTTTAGCATCATTTGAGCTATTTATTCAGCTACTTGACATAAATCAATCATCAGGCCCCAGTTTCATCACAAGACCTCAGACCAAAAATGGCAAACGAAGTTTTGTAAAGTTTTAAAACATACAACCCGATCCTTACTGAACTTCTTTATTGCTCTAAATTAAGGGCACAGTTTGATAAAGAGAAAGGCTGACAAATAAGCACACATAAAAATTAAGGTGAAAAGGGATAACGCACAGCAGTTAGAAGAATAGGACAACTATGATTTTTGCATAAAATATGTCTTTGCATTATTTATATATTGCAATATTCCATTCACAGGAAATGTGGGGCTGTGGAGCAGCAAGGAAACACACAATAAATTTTACAGAGAAACATGTACCTCTTTGCAGTCAAATAAATCGACTGACTGCCACTGAATAAACACAGCTTAGGTTTTCTTAGATTGCTCTTATCCTGGCTATCTACAAATGTTGCAACACCTTTAAATTTTAAGATTAAGTTGTCATTGTCAGTTCTTGTAACAGATTTTCTTACTCTTAAGTTTATGGGAGAGGAGGAGAATACGGGATAATGTAAATTTCTCTGCCACACAGCTCTGCTCTCTTAATAATTCAGACTTTCGCCATCCAGGGAAAAAATGAATACCTAATGTGAATATATGGAATCCTGACCCAGCTTTCAGATTGAGAGAGTCTATGAATCATCACATTTGATGTTTATGATTCAAAATGCAGGATTGCCTTAAACTAAGGCAATTAGGAAGATAGTTTTTCAGAGACGTTAGTCTTCGTTAAGATTTCTAGGTCCCCATAAGAGCACTTAGTCAGATAATTGCTAAAGCACATATGTGGCTCTAGGAACTATGGAAAAAGTAAATGCCATAGGAAGATTATTTTTTAAATTACCTCATTCATCAGTCTATTGTAAGAGACAGCAAATTTGAAACTAAAGGTCACAGGCTGCTTTAGATGCATGGACTTAAAAATTAGAGAAAGTCATCAATAAAACTTAGTTCTTATTCATTATAATCATTTCATTTAGGAAATTTTCAAAAGGTGAATGGAATTTTTAAGCCCATGAAAGATGAATTTTTGTCACCTTAACCCCAGAGTGGCTCAGGGTCAGAGAAGGTAGAGAGATCATAAGTTAATAACAGCTTACACACTCCTATCCTTGAAAAGAGTGGAAATTACTGGCTAGAATTTCAGTTTATTACATGGTATAGCAGGATGATGGGTGTAAGTGTGTCTGTGTGTGTGTGTGCGCGCACGCACGTGTGTTTGCCCTGGAAAACTACTGTATCACTTCCCCAAAATAAACTCTTAAATCAGGGGTTATAGCTTGTTTGTCTTAGAAGTGGGTCCACAGGATGTTTACAAGAGAATTCATTTCCCAGCCTTCCTCACATGACTCCTGATTTTCCGTGAAGTAATAATTGTTCCTTCATTTAACTCAACTGTAGAATTATTAGGTTGGTGTGAAAGTGATTGCAGTTTTTACCATTTAAAAGTAAAGCCCAAAACCGCAATTACTTTTGCACTGAACTACTTCTTTCATATTCTTGACCTTTAGTCTCTCCAGGCTCCTGTTTCTTCATCTGTAAACTGGAGAGAATAATACCACTTAACACATACGTTAAAATCAAAAGAAATAAACAGATGAAGATGTACATTGAAAGTACCATACAGATATGCTATTTTTAAAAAGACGAAACGTATTTTTAAAAAGATAAAATGTAAAAAGAAACAAAATGAGGGAAATTTAATGACAGTGTAACAGGGGACTGAAAATTCTGATTTCTCAATCCTTATTCTATATCTCTTGGTATTTAGTGTAAAAATGTTTAAATCTTTACCTAGCAATCTTGAGGAAGAAACTTGATAACTGATAATACATGAGACTGTTACTTAAGTGAAATATAATCCTATATATTCAACAAACTGTAGAGAAATAAGATAAATTTTAAAGTAAATGACTTCGTAGTTTTATAGATCCTCCAAACCAAACTAGTCTCAGATCTCACCTTCATCATTTCTCTCATTTCCTTTTGGCCTAATTAATCAAAATCCTTCCTAGAATGTTCATTTCTGACCAATATGTCTTCCTGAATATGAATAAGAAATAAAATACCATTTGATGTTTGAAATTATGGGGATAATCTCAATGACGGAAATAGATGACCAGGAAAAGGGAAACAAATGCCTGATTCATTATATTCATGAAGATGTCAAAGGTTTATAAAGCCAATATCTGGGAGAGAGAAAACCGTAAGACTTCCGGATCTCCTCTGGTGAAGTGTGTTTCCCGCAACGATCACCAACATGAACATCAAAGGATCGCCATGGAAAGGTATGTGTGACAACTCACTGGGTTGTTGGTTGTATCAACACTTCTGTGGGGGGGATTAATGTGAAATTTTAACTAATAAGAGGTTGCAGGTTTACAATGTTTAGAAGTGCAATCTAATGATTGCTCTAGGAAGTAATTATACAAGCGCACCATAGAACAGAACAATGGTTCTCAAACAGGGAAATCCTCTCTTCTCCCAGAGGCATTTGGCAACGTCAGGAGGTGTTTTGGGTTGTCTTAACTGAGGTGGAGAAGTGAGGGAAAAGTGCTATTGGTATCTAATGGATAGAGATCAGGGATGCTACTAAACATCCTTCAATGCACGGGACAGCCCCCAGAACAAGAAATTATTCAACTCAAAATGCCAATAATATCAAGATTGAGAAACTCTGGACTAGAATAAGACTCAAAGAGTCTATGGGTCCAATTTGCCACAACTCTCAAAGGGACAAAGTAACATTTTCTGGTTATCAGGCCTCTAATGTGGATTGGCCAACTCAAATCAACCTGATGAAACTTTCAATTGTGAAGCCATAAAATAAACACTAATAGCAGAATTGTCTTTTCTATTCTTTGTCAATTTGGTTCAAGCCAAATGACATTTCAAAAGGAAAAACAGGTTACCTAGTAATAACTAATCACCTTTACTTTCTTGATTGACATTTGCAAGGAAAATAAATTAGTAACAACCATAAAATTTGTTTCTAGTGAAATGAAGAACACAAACGTGTCTATTTTATCTCATCTTGGGCTTTAAAAATCCCTTCCATGCTAAATGTGCAGATAAATGTACTCAGAGATACAGAACATCTATCCAGTTGTGAATTTCCTAGACCTGTTATTCCAATTTCTCTATCCACAAAGCACATTTTATTTACGCATACAGATAAAATATACATTTGGTTTCATCGTTTTATTATAGTATGCATAAAATAAACTTTTTGGAAGCATCATGTTTTTGAAAAATTAAAAGTCTGTAATAGGAATCATCTCAAACAAAAATTTTATTTTACAACTAAAAGGTCACTTCCTACACTAAACAATTTTTTAGGTATTTTTAAGTGTTTAGGTTTAGGTACTTTTTCACAAACTAATCTTTAGCATTTGCCTAGTTTTATCTTGGACATTTCCGATTGCATTTATTAAAGGTTTTGAAGGACTTAAGTTTTGTGATAAACACGGTTTTATATTGGGCATTCTTTTGGGGTAGTGTCACTGAAGTTAACAAGTGATTTAAATTTGGTAGCTATATATCATTTCTTTCCTTTTGAAAGTATAAGTTATTGATATGTTACAGGCCTGTAATTGTCCATTTGCTGAGATAGCAAATTGATGACAAAGCTTTGAAAACCTTTGACAATGATCAGAGTGTTTTGTAATTAGAGCAGGAAAAGTGGATAAAAATCAAGCTTTCTGGGGCCTCTGTTGTGATGCAATCAATCAAAGGCAAAGAACTTGTTCTTTATAAGCGATGGCAACAACCTGCATAAACACTGAGCCATCACAGCTACTCATGCGGCCCCCATTACACAGATGCAGACTAAGAGCCCACAGGTGTACGCGATGTGACAAGACGATGTGCAAAGACCACAGTATTGGCATCATGCCTCTCTCACCCACTAATAATACGACTTGGGGAAAAATCACTTAACTTCCCTAAGCCATCTGTTTCATCAATATAATTTGATGATAATTACAAAGGCCCAGTGTATCTCACAAGGTTATTATGAAGCTCAAATATAGAAAACAAATTTAATGCTTTTGGCAAAGTGTCAAACAAATACATGGGATTATTATGGTGAGTTAGCAGATCTAAGCTACAGCATTATTTTTATGTCAGAATTCTCTTCACACTCAGTATTAGCAATCAAACAATCATGTGTTTATTCTTATCAGGCAGGATGATAAATCGAAAGGATCAACTGTGCTGTTTTTGTTATATCAGTGTCTAAAATGTAAATTATCAGACACACCTAGTTAAAAAAAAAATTACAAACTCCTGGACAGCCTGACTGCTGAAAACCTGCAGAAACTCCCAAGACATTAAACTATCTTAAGAGAATGACCTGAACACTCTAGCTCAGAATTAATTTAAGCTCCAAATATTTGCGAAGTACAGAAGCACTTCTGGGAACCATACAAAAATGCAGGAAGTAACCCACTTCTCAAACTATATATCTGTGCAAACACAATTATATATATATCTACATTTACACAGTGGAAGGCATTGGTTCTTCCCCCATCCCAGCCATTACAGTGCCAAATCAGGCAGCTGAGGGCAGTGGGGAGCAATAAGGCTTTCCCTCGGCAGGATTTCTTTTGAAAACCTCGGTGGAATAGATCATCTCAGAGGGGTTCGCATTCTTATTTAAGCAGGGTCCCTCCTGCTGCTGCTGGTGTCAAACCTGCTCCTGTGCCAGAACGTGGCCCCCTTGCCCGTCTGTCCTGGTGGGGCTGCCAGATGCCAGGTGACCCTTCGAGACCTGTTTGACCGCGCAGTCGTCCTGTCCCATTACATCCATAACCTCTCCTCAGAAATGTTCAGCGAATTCGTAAGTACCATGCTTCTGGCTTCCTCCCTGAAGGAGACTTCCCATGATCTATTGGGCTCTACTACATGTTAACCTAGAAAACCTCCCAAGCCAAATTTCAAATGTTACACTTTAACATGTGAAAGAAGACACCAGCTCATAAGATGTGGAACAAGAAGAAAGGGACAGTGCCATGAAATCGCAAAGATTCTCAAAGAATGTAATGACTTTTAAATTTTTTCTTTAATTCACTTTATTTTTTAAAAATAAACAAAATTTAAACACCTGACCTAAAGCATGCTTAGCTGGGGCTGAGGAGAAGGAAGAGTGTTGATTTCTTATTCTTGAATGTAGGGGTCAGACTCCACAGGCATTCTTCACTTAGCACAGAACAGATATCCAATAACGAAGAACTGCACTGAAGTGAATTGGGTGGATTGAATAGAATTAAACTGAGCTGAATCCATGCTGGGGAAAATAAACAATTAATAACTTTTCAAAAACCCCAAAATGCTAGAAATCATTTTTCTGGGATTTTCAGTGTATGGGTTTAAAATTACAATAAAGGGCTAGTTTAGAATTGGAAACCAGTGCTTTTTTTCTTTCTTTTCCTCCCTTCCTTCCTTCTCTCATTCCTTCCTTCCTCCCTTCCCTTACCCTTCCTTCCTTCCCTCTCTCCCTAGTTCCCTCCTTTCTTCCTTCTTTCCTTCCTTCCTTCCTTCCTTCCTTCCTTCCTTCCTTCCTTCCTTCCTTCCTTCCTTCCTTCCCCCCTTTCTTTTCTTTTTCAGAAATATGTACTCTATTTCTGAATAACCTATTTTGGAAATCATAGGTTAACTCTTCTAGGTCAATCAAGGAGCAGACAATAGATTACTGCTTTAATAAATCAGGGGCCTCCATAGAGAATAAGTGTACATTTATAAAATTATTTTTACTCTCTGATTTCTCTTTCATCCTCCATTTTTGACTGGCCATCTTTTGTCTTCCAAATCTTCCTAGTAATTCCTTTGTACTTTTATAAGTTTTGCTAAAGACTAGTCTTTCTTGTCAATTTGTTAGCTCATTTTTTATTCTGCTCTTATCCTCAGTCCATTGTTTATATTTCCTAAAATTGTGTGCCCTGGGTTTCTGACTTATTTTGTCATAAAAAAAAAGTTGTATTCCATGTCTATCATGAATTTAGTAAGGTACAGGTGTGTGGACTCTGAGAAACATTTAGAGAAAAGTTATAATTTTACAATGCCTATTAAGAGAAGTCTATCAGTTTGGGCCCACAGTAAATAAGAGATTAAATGAATACATGTAAATACATTTGCACTATGGCATTTGGCTCAAATGCTGAAGAAAGATGATTCTCAATACAAAATGTATTGTTTCATATTTTTGGTATCTTTAGCATTTGCTTTCCAAATAGTAACTTGTGTGACTTGTGTGAATGGTAAAAGTAAACAACAAGAGAATTGCAAAGAAGGGAAAAGATTGAGATTTATGAAAACTAGATGAAAAAATGAGTTTACAGAGATAATGGGGGGAAGTAGGCAAAAGGGTTACTTTCTTAATTCTTTAGTTTTCATTTTTATGTAGCTCTAAATTTTAAAAATTACACATCTGTCAAATGTATTAGTATTCTGGTAATGGATTCATTTATTCAATGCCCAAACAACCCCAACTAATTGAATTTGTCTCATCATTTCCAGGATAAACGGTATACCCATGGCCGGGGGTTCATTACCAGGGCCATCAACAGCTGCCACACTTCTTCCCTTCCCACCCCCGAAGACAAGGAGCAAGCCCAACAGATCAATGTGAGTCCTTCATCCAGGCTTTGCACCAAAACAACCAAGGCAGTACACCGTATTATCATGGTGATAGGTTATTAGAGGTGCTGTAATACAGTGGTAATTGTACATGCAGAGAAAAATATAGGAAGAATAAGCAATCGAAAAATTACATTATGTAGCTGATGAAATATGAGTCAAATCAAATGCTAAGTAAAGATGGTAGCGGCAATCTAAATAGCAGATCCGTACATTGTCCTTGCAGATAACATTATTTTAACCAATGCCTTGTCGCTAGGATTGTATATATACTATATGAAAGTTTGAACTGAATTCGACTTCTGTGGGTAAATATACATTTATGCATATGTAAGAAAAACAAATGCAGTTTTATTTATTACATGTTACTCGTGACTTCTACATCAACAGCATGTTACATTACTGACCCCTGCACTATTGGAGCCATCTCTTCTGGACTTTCAAGACTCTATTCTGGTTCTATTTCTGCTTCTCTGACACCTACTTTTTCATTCTTCACTGACTCTTCTGCCCTGTCTTACTTTTTAGTTAAAAGTCACCACTCCCCTCACAAAAAAAAAACAAAAACAGATCCTGTAAAATATAATATTTTACTTTTCACAGCTACAACAATTGCCACTGTTCTGATGACTACCAAGTCTGTGTATCAGCCCCAGTCATGTATCTCAGCTTCAATCTTCTGTTGCTGTAATTTCTCCCTTTTGGTTGTCTACCATAATCACAGCCTTAACATGATTTAAAACAAACATCTTTATATACATGCCCCCTACAAATTCAACGTATTCTCCATTTACAATTTTAGGAATGGTACCAACATTTCTGTCTGCTATGTTCATTAATAATAATTATGATAATAAGAGAAGGAGGAGAAAGAGAAAGGAGAGAAGGAGGAGGAAGAGGAAATATTTATTGAGATCTACAGGTTGAGTTATCACTAATCAGAAATCCCAAATACTCCAGAATCCTAAGTTTTTTGAGCACCTACATGATGCTAAAAAAACAAAATGCTCATGGGAGTATTTCAGATTTTAGATTTTTAAATTAGGAATGCTCAAATTGTACTACATTGCCAGGCACTTTATGGGCATTACTGTATTTAATCCTCATAAAAATCCTATAACATGAGGTACTGTTATTACACTTACTGAGATAAGGAAACTGAGGCTCAGAAAGGCTATGGAATTTGTACCAGTCACATGGCAAATAAGCAGTGAGCCTGGGCTTCATTCAATTCACAACCCTTACTCTTAATCATTGTGTTGCAATGCTCCCAGAAAAACTACACTGACACTCACTTTATGGCCTGTACCTCTTTATAGCTTCTTTCTTTCATATCCTCGTACATGTTTCCATTGCAATGTCCATTTATTTCTTCTTTATTCTTTTTGTTACCACTAGACTAGTTCACGTACTTCTACAAAGTAAGCATTTTACATCAGAGATAATCAGCTACTTGGAGTCTCCTACAGGATCCTGGTAGTAAGCAAAAACTAGGCAGCCAGAACGCCATTGTGAATTCCATGGTTATTCCAGATAACATTGGTTGCATCTTACTCGCCTGCATAAGCCAAGAGAACAGACTGCTCCGCCAGCAGCATGGGGCAGGGGTTGTATAGATCAAGGAAAGCATGTTGATGAATTCCATGTCATCTTCATTGTCTCTTCGTTCTAGGATCCCCAAATAAAACTACAAATCAAAAATTATGAATAGTTTGATGAACGATTTGATTCATTAGTATGAATGAATGCTTGGATGAGAGTGATTTGGGCCCCTTGACATGGACCCCAGTGGAATCTATTTCTCACAAGTCAGATACTCTGGGCACCTACTGAATTCCGGCAACACTTTAGTTTCTCCCCAGGGACAAGCAAATCGATCAAATACAAAAGATCTTGCTAAGTGGACAGATGATAGAATTTCAGAGGAAAAACGAAATTCTTCATTTTATCAATTAGAACTCTCATTAGAAAAAGGGGTTATTGAAATAAGCCAGACTTTTTTTTAATTTTAGCAAAGTTTAGGCCAATAGTTTAAATTTTACATTTCTACAACTTCTATCACCTAAAGAAAAATATACCTACACATAGGAATAAAAAGAAATATTTTCGTCCAGCCTTTCTAAGCAAAAATCACATGTAACTAACCCCATTGTACTTTACCTATTTTAATGCAATTGTTCTATATGGTTTCGTAGCAAAAAGACTTTCTGAGCCTGATAGTCAGCATATTGCGATCCTGGAATGAGCCCCTGTATCATCTAGTCACGGAAGTACGTGGTATGGAAGAAGCCCCGGAGGCTATCCTATCCAAAGCCGTAGAGATTGAGGAGCAAACCAAACGGCTTCTAGAGGGCATGGAGCTGATAGTCAGCCAGGTGAGTAGCCTCCTGGTGCTTCTTTGTTTTTCTCATTAATATAAGCGGTGACCTCTGTGATGAGAAATATTTCCCTTTGAAAGAAGAAAATTTCGGCATTCCATATTCTAGACCGCTATTAAATAAAGCAAGAGCCTAGTCATTCATAGTCATAGATTCCAATGTAAATGAATCTTAGAATGCTATTTGACAGATGTCACTTTCCCTACTCTATATGCAAAACCACAGACTTGCCCCTTCCTAAGGACAGGAAGCTAAGTGTTTTCAAGGGAGAGAAAACTAGAGAATAGAATCTGCAAGATACATGTTTTCTGCAGAGTATCTCAGGACACACACTATTGGAAATTCTGGTCAGATGCTTTCTCTTTTCTCCCCTTACCAGAGGATGAGAGTGGGAAGGGAGAAAGAAGAAAACCAAAATCAGATTAGATGGTCCCGCAGCCACTCACCCCGATCTGCTGCACAGACTTGTCAGGGAGGAGCAGATATTAACATGACAAGACAATGACATCAGTGCACACAGGTTGCATTGATTTCAGGGGATCGATCCCACAAGCACTGGATGGCAGGGAGTCACAAAAGAAGGGGATATATCTTTTCTGGAGTGTCTTTGTTTTGTAATTTATAGAAAGTTGCCTCATTCTAAATTTTGTTTTTTCTTGGGACTCCAAAATCAAAACTCATGTCATTGTACTTAATCTCCCCCAAATAATCTGCCATATTTAGATTGTGTTAGTATTTGCAATAGATATCTCCATTCAGATGGGATAATTTCAACATTAGTGAGATAATACCTAAACAGCTTCTGAGGTTTTCAGGGATAATGTACCATCTAAAGAAAAATATATGATTATAGGAATAATAACAGGAACAATTTTGTATTTCTCTTTTTGTGTACTAAGTACATGTTATCATGTATCATTTTTGTTATTTTCATGGGAGAAAAATATGTCCAAAACAAACACAAAGTACATATTAACCTTGGAATGTATGATTACTGTAAACCTAATTTCTGAGGTCACTAATTTGTTCTATAGTACTCCATTTTCTGTTCTTTTTTCTCTACCACTTATTTATTTATTCTTGTTCATATCATTATTCCTTACACAGTAAATTTTGTCTTAGGGCTCAAGTACCAAAAATTAAAAATAAAAACATAAAGCCAGTCAATGAAAACACACACACACACACAGGCATGCGTGCACACACACACACTTTAAATTCCAATAGGGAATCCCAGATTTGAAAAATATTCTCACTCTGTAGAAAAAGGTTTAGTAGATCCGTGTCTACATGCAGATTTATACCTAATAGCTCTCCAAACTAGCTGACATCCCTAAAGTTGCTAAAATGGTTACTTGGTCTCTATGAACTCTGGGCTTTCCTGGTTTGCAAAGGCTTATAGAGTGTGAAGAAACATAGCATGCCCTCTGTTGTGCTGTTCAGCCTCCTTTTGTTATCACAGCCATGCCCCCAACCCTACCACACAGCCCTCACCACTGAAGGGTTGCTGCCGGCAACCCCCCGACCTTTTGTTTTTTTTAGACAAGATCTCACTATGTCACCCATGCTGGGGTGCAGTGGCGTGATCACTGCAATCTCTGTGTCCCGGGTTCAAGCGATCCTCATGCCTCAGCCTCCCAAGTAGCTGGGACAACAGGCGTGCACCAATAGGCCTCGCTAATTTTTGTGGGTTTTTTTGTAGAGATGGGGTTTCACCATGTTGGCCAGGCTGGTCTTGAACTCCTGACCTCAAGCTTCCCAAAGTGCGTGAACCAGTGTAAGCCACCCTGCCCGGCCTGTACCCCTTTCTTGTAGGTGCTTTTCCCAGCACCTCCCAGCCCAGGGACCTCAAAAGAAAGCAATTGTTTCCCCTAGAAATTTGAGGAAATGAAAATCTCCTGACTGCTAAGCAGCTTTTCTTAGTCATGGTCATCACTAAATTATCTGTACCCCAAAGCATCAAGTACAAGTACAATCTTCATCTTTTTTAAAGTTTTTGGAACATACACTAGATAGGGAATAGACTGAGTTCAAAGCAGGAAGAAAATAAAGGATGTCAGGAAGAATAAAGCACAAAGGATACATCAGGGACAAGACTGGTGAAATGGGGAAATGAAATAGTTCCTCGAGTGAGAACACCGAAGTGAGCTACTACATTGTCTCTTGGTCAAATCTATGTCGATATTTACATAGTACCTTTCCGGTTCTCCATTTGTCTACTCCTGCAAAAACATACTTCATCTGTGATCACATAGATGTCAGAAAACCTAAACATGTATTCTGCTTCTAGTTTTTAGATGAATAGGTTTCTGATACACTGGCCCAGATATACAGAAATCATTGCCTTTGTCTAAAACTTTACATTCATATCTCATTCTCAATTCTTAATCCAACAGTTAGAAAGAACAAGGACATACAAATGCTAATAATATGAAGAATAAGTCACTGTTTTTTTGTGATTAGGTTCATCCTGAAACCAAAGAAAATGAGATCTACCCTGTCTGGACGGGACTTCCATCCCTGCAGATGGCTGATGAAGAGTCTCGCCTTTCTGCTTATTATAACCTGCTCCACTGCCTACGCAGGGATTCACATAAGATCGACAATTATCTCAAGCTCCTGAAGTGCCGAATCATCCACAACAACAACTGCTAAAGCCCACATCCATTTCATCTATTTCTGAGAAGGTCCTTAATGATCCATCCCATTGCAAGCTTCTTTTAGTTTTATCTCTTTTGAATGCATGCTTGGGTGTAACAGGTCTCCTCTTAAAAAATAAAAACTGACTCCTTAGAGACATCAAAATCTAAAATGCCGATTTGTCAAAGTTTCTTCTCTGCTTTTAATAGAAAATCCAAAGAAAATCTATCACTCCCATTGAGAAGTTCTTATCAGAATGTGTCACAAAAAACAGAAGCCAGCCTTGCACATAAGACAATTAACAGCTTACTTTAAAATCACAGTAGATTACCGTGGGTCAAGTGATTAGAATCTTAGATTATTAATCATGCAGTCATTCTACAAAGAAGATTGAATTCTCGGGGTTCTTTATGAAAGCAAGCATGTTCTGTGAGTTCACTTTCAGTGTTATGACAGACAGTATAACTACTGCGCAACTGCAGTGCCTCCAAATAGCATGAAGTTTACTGAGCAGTCTAAAAATTGTTCGGATATAAACATGACATAGCTTTCTCTTTTTCTAATAGCTGTATTCAATCATGCTCTACTAAATTCCCATCTCTTTCGCATTATCTTACACACATTTTATGTTCTAGCAATTCTGGGTATAACAAGTCCGGTCCAGTCAGCTTTCAACTCCTTATTATTTATTTATTTATTTATTTTTATTTATTTATTTTTTTAGACAGAGTCTCACTCTGTCCCCCAGGCTGGAGCGCAGTGACGTGATCTCCACTCACCGCAAGCTCCGCCTCCTGGGTTCACGCCATTCTCCTGACTCAGCCTCCCAAGTAGCTGGGACTACAGGCGCCCACCACCATGCCCAGCTAATTTTTTAGCTGTGCCCTGTCCCCAGAAGTGGAGTCTACAGAGACTGGCAGGCCTCCTTCAGCTGCTGTGAGCTCCACCCAGTTCGATCTTCCCAGGGCTTTGTTTACCTACTTAAGCCTCAGCAATGGCGGGCGCCCCTCCCCCAGCCTCGCTGCTGCCTTGCGGTTAGATCGCAGACTGCTGTGCTAGCAATGAGGAAGGCTCCGTGGGCGTGGGACCCTCCCAGCCAGGTGTGGGATATAATCTCCTGGTGTGCCCCTTTGCTTAAAGCGCAGTATTGGGGTGGGAGTTACCCGATTTTCCAGGTGTTGTGTGTCTCAGTTCCCCTGGCTAGGAAAAGGGATTCCCTTCCCCCTTGCGCTTCCCAGGTGAGGCGATGCCTCGCCCTGCTTCAGCTCTCGTTGGTCGGGCTGCAACAGCTGACCAGCACCGATTGTCCGGCACTCCCCAGTGAGATGAACTCAGTACCTCAGTTGATAATGCAGAAATCCCCTGTCTTCTGTGTCGCTGGTGCTGGGAGCTGGAGACTGGAGTTGTTCCTATTCGGCCATCTTGCTCTGCCCCCCCTAATTTTTTGTATTTTTTAGTAGAAATGGGGTTTCACTGTGTTAGCCAGGATGGTCTTGATCTCTTGACCTCGTAATTCACCCGCCTCGGCCTCCCAGAGTGCTGGGATTACAGGCGTGAGCCACCGTGCTCTATATTTAAATTATTTAATGCTTTTCTCTCCCACTGTGATGGATTAAAGGACCTAACAGAGAAAGCAGATGTGGTCAGTTTCTGCAACTTTTCTTCCCCCTCTCTCTTCTGGATTCCTTTACCTGTGTTGGAATGGGATAGAGGATTAGGAGAGATGAAAAAGTTCAAACATCACTGACTTACTTAGTACTACTGTGCCCTTCCCCTTGTTGACAGGGACTGACCTTGGATTTTCTCTGAGTAGTGGGTATCTTTCTAGTGGAGTTGATTTGTAATTTCCAAGATACCAACTAGTAGGGACACCACACAGTATAGTTTCTTTCCCAGGGGAAATGCTCTGGCTTGATTCTCCTGTTCGCCCCATAGCTCTGCCATCTGTAGCATTCTCCACCGCCTCTGCTATTGTTCCCCTCATTCTGCAGGAACTCTGTTGAAGAAAACTAGCGTGAGGTCAGCTATGTGTCAACCACTCCACAGGAAACTCATGCATCATAACCTCTCCAAGCAATGAAGTAGCAATAGGACTGGGTCATGGCTGACTCCTTCTCGAGGTCTCTACCAGTTCCCTTCTCGCATTGACATAGACACAGAGTAGATCAGAAGTTGGATTCATTAGCAGACATTCACCTCAGGCATGAGATGCTAGTCTTTCCTTCTTTAAAATATAGTGAGTAATTATCTCTATCAGCAATTATCTTCAAGAGTCGACCTCACAAACATTCTCTACCAGGTCACTGAATTATAACACCCTCCTCAAACAACTAATCTTCTGTTTATTGAGTATGGAGGGAGGTAACTGGATGAGGGTCCCTAAGCTTGTTTAGTGACCTCTAAAGAACCTAAAATGAGGGCTAACCTCATTGCAAGCTCCCCTTAGAAGGCAGCAGTATTATCAGGCTGGTTTTGCAGCAGCTTCTGGGCTTTAGCATGGATTTCTAGAAAACAGACAATGGAAAACATCACTTTCAGCTTTCTGATAGACATTAAATAAAAAGGTGAGGGGGCAGAACAAAGGGGAAGGGAGAGAGAAGGGAGGAAAGATAAGAAGAAAAATGAACAAAAGACTTGGGTCTTTAAGACATTATTAGAATACTGCCCTTGGTGAAGACCTAGATCTCCCTTAATTTTTACACCCTAAAAGCAAATATGATCTCATATACTCCTTTCACTTCCCTTTTCTTTCTTCCTTTCCTGAAACTCTAGTTTGTATTAGGAGCATTCTTTGCCCTTACCAATTTGAGTGGCTGTAACTCTAGAGACAAGCAGAATTTGGCACGTCTTCAGATCAGAATTCAAGGCAATTTTCCACCTCTCTTTAGAGAAAACTTTCCCGTGCTCATTGGAACATTACCCCAACCCCTCCACCCCCCAAAAATTATCTTTCCCCATAGCCAGGGTTGTTTTTATCGGAATCCTTCCTGCCCCTGCTTCTAGCTGTGACGAACCAAACCTCTCAGAATACAACAGAATACTCTGCCCCAAACCAATCTTATCAACTCCTCCCTTTCCTCCTAAATGCATGCAAAATGTCAGCTTGCTCATATTTCAGCCTTCTTCTTGCAAAAAGCAAAAGAGCACAGGAAAACCTGCATATACTTTATTTCTAAGTCATTTGTTGAAAACATCTAATCCTATTATGTTACTCACTTAAGTTCTTTCTCTTCAATTTCTAGCTATTTCCAACAAGAAGGGTGGGTTTTATCAGGGGTAAAATTTGGCAATAAATGGACATGCAATTATAAGAAATATAAGGTAACCACTAACCATACGTGACTTCAGGTGCTCCTCCCTATTTAAATGTTTATTCCAAGCACAAATTTAGAGCTCTGGTAAACCACTGAGGGGGTGATAGTAAAAGGCCTTGCCCGGTTTGGCTGTGACATATAAACTAAATACTGTAGTTTTCAGATAAGATTGAGCACAGTGATGGGTGTTCTGTACAGTCAGCAAAAGGTAGCAGGAAGAGGATATTTGGGAAGAATGTAACAATCACATCTCTTCCAACTACAGGGAATTTATTTTTTTCTTCTTCTGTGGATTTCCATGCAAGATTACATTTGATGAAATGGCCCTGCTATGGCAAGAAGAGCAGTGGTTAAAAAAACAAAAAGAAAACACCAAAAACCCTTGAAAGGTATTGATCTCATAGATTAATAAATCACTCGTCATGAGTACTACAAGGTCTAACAGAGACTTCTCTGTTAGAAAATCTGTCTTCCCAGAGTTTGCTCTCAAGTTGTGGAGAAAGACGGTTATCTAAATGTGAAAATTACTATGCTACATGGTAGAGGAAATGGTATGATAGGTGATACTAAACAAAGTGCTACAGTGGCTCAAAGAACAGCTGGGAGACATGGATGTGAGAACAAGGAAGGTTTTTGTTTGTTTGTTTTTTTGGTTTTTTTTGAGACAGAGTCTTGCTCTATCTCCCAGGCTAGAGTACAGTGGCGTGATCTTGGCTCACTGCAACCTCTGCCTCCCAGGTTCAAGCAATTCTCCTGCCTCAGCCCCCCAGGTAGCTGGGATTACAGGCACCTGCCACCATGCCCGGCTACATTTTATATTTTTAGTAGAGACAGGGTTTCACCATGTTGGCCAGGATGGTCTCGAACTCCTGACCTTAAGTGATCCTCCCACCTCGGCCTCCCAAAGTGCTGGGATTACAGGTGTGAGCCACCGTGCCTGGCCACAAGGAAGTGTTTCTGAAGTGGCATGGTTGTGATGGCTTTGCGATGAAGTTTTGAAGGCTTGATGGGATACTAAAAGGCAAAAATAGGAAGACAGCCTATCTGCCAATTAACTTATGGCATTTTATGATGTAGATTTCCCTATAGCCCGAACAAAGGAACTGAGATGTTAGTACATATAGCATTATAAAGTATCACTAATAATAATTAAGTTTGGCTGAAACATAAGAAATGTTCATTTTTAAACAACATTTTTTAAGAGCTCTCATTATTATGTGCTAGACACACTGCTATAGGGTAATAACGCGAGAAAACCTAGTAGGATTGTTTACGCTTTGAGGAGAATCATTCATGCCAATTTGAAGAGTTTGTACTATTTCTACCAGACAACAAGAAAATAGCAAATTTTAGTACAAGAAAGCAATATGTGCAGAATTGGAAAATAGAAATATTAATCTAGTTTGGGAGGTTGTGGGAGTGTGAGACAGGTAGAGAAAATATAAGAGGTCCAGAAACAAGTTGAAATAATATCAATATACTCTAAGAGAAAATCAAAAAGGGCTCTGCCAAGAGGACAAAAGTAAAGCCAGTGGCTCACGCCCGTAATCACAACGGGCGATTTTGGGAGGCTGAGGCGGGTGGATTACCTGAGGGCGGGAGTTTGAGACCAGCCTGACCGACATGGAGAAACCCCATCTCTACTAAAAATACAAAATTAGTCAGGTGTGGTGGCATGTGTCTGTAATCCCAGCTACTCAGGAGGCTGAGGCAGGAGAATCACTTCAACCTGGGAGGTGGAGGTTACAGGGAGCCAAGATCTCACCATTGCACTCCAGCCTGAGCAACAAGAGCAAAACTCCATCTAAAAAAAAAGTAAAGGACATGGGATGTATAGAAAGAGCAATAGGCCTGGACTATATGGAGGAAATGATACAGACAGAAGAGTCAAACAGACACCCAAGAACAACAAATGATGGGAAAGTCAGAGAGAAGAGAGGATGAGGTAAATGTTCTTTCCAAATGCATATAAACTTTGTTTTCCTGTATTTCATTGAATTTGGACCAGAAAAAAATCATCAAAAATTATTTAAGCAAACCAGAGAAATTATTACATTCAAGAACCTCTACAAGATTATATAAGATAGAAGAACAAAAGAATTTATACTTCCTAGTAATAATAAGTTGTAAGTCACTTGTCTCTTTAAATACTTAAATAAGACATACTTTGTAAAGCAGGGTGGATGAATCAAAATAAAATCAAAGCAATCTATTTATTTACAGAGTTAACCCTAAACAAAATATGAATAATGCTCCCCTTACATTTGTCTACTTTCTCCAAGAATTTCTCATTTCTTTCTTCTGAATCCATCCATCCTTGCTTATTTCTTTTCTTCTGAATCCATCCTTGCTTATTGTTCTTTCATTGCCTTGCTCTTAGTAGATGGTCAATTAGTCACTAACTAAATACATATTTTAAAAGTCCACTTCTAAAGTAAATTCATACTTAAGGACCATGGAAACTGAAAAGTTTTCTCATCCCTTGAACACAAATCCCTAATAGTGAAATGACTTCTCTTCAACATCTTTCCAAAATGCTCAGGAGCAGCCAAGTACAACTTTTCTACTTCGACATCTTCCGCAATGATTATCATTTTCTTGGATAGTAAAGACAGGAAACACAAATGAAGCCACGAAAGACATTTAGAAAGCAATGGATGATCCATATTTTAAAGACACACGCACGGTTGCATGACATACAACCGTGATGGGAACCAGGTGAGCCTAATCAGGAGTGGCTTCTTTGAGGAAGGCTCTATATGAATTAGCACTGAGAAGTCTTATTCAACTCAACTGTTAAAAATAACTCTGTGATCGTAAGACTTATGTAATTGCACTAAGTCAAGAAAGTAATGTATTTTGTATAAAAAAAAACAAATCAAGAATACTATGTTCTTAAAGGCATGTTCTAGTTAGCACATTGCATCTAAAAAAAAAATCTCCAAATGTAGTTTATGTTTATGCTGACAAAGAGAACAGAATATCTTAACCTTGGGACATTAACCACAGAGCAGTTTAGCTGTAATGCTAATAAAATCCACTAAGGCCTAAAGGTTGTAAGCCAGCCCAGGACCCTACTATTTGTCATTTAACAAATACATAGTTAATCATCACTTTATTCAGGCACTGTTGCAGGTGCTTGGTTTACATCAATGAGCCGATGAAGGCACATGACCTCATGGAATTTACATTCCAGCTGGGAGAAGACAGGCAACCCACAATAAACATTAATACTAGTTTGTTGTATAGTATATTAGCAGGTGAATCATGCTATAGAAAAAAGAAAGTAGGATAACGAGCTCTAGGCGCACAGGTAGAGAAAGGGAAGAGATTTTAAGATAGGTTAGAACCTACTTAGAGCAGTAGCAGCTGGCTTTCCTCCATTAAATCATGCAAACCTGTGCTCCCTTGCATCCCAGATCCAAGTTTTGTCCTGAGCTGCCAGATTGCTCTCTCTTCCACACACTTTCAAAAACATTTCTTCCTCTGAGGTTCTGAGATTGAAATGTGTTATTCAAACATATCCATACATGAATATTGTGAACATTCTGCCTCTCCTCAGTTGAATTTAAGATTTTATAAATTGTTCTGGGAAGAATGCCCCCAAATTAAGTACTCTTTTATGCAGTGAATTTTGAAAATCTTCTGCTGCCTGAAGCATTAATCTCCAAACTATTTTGATTTTACAGCACCCTATCAGTGCCCAAATTTATATAATTTAAAAATTTTATATATGTATTGCTGGTATAGTATGTTATAGCATTTAAAATACACACAAAATATAAGTGAAAGGATGCTGAGATTAAAAAAATAACTAGAAATAGAAATGCTAATATTTTCTTTCCAAAGGACTGAGAACACTCACTTTTAAGGCCTCTGGGCTAATGGATTAGGTATCCATACACATACTTGCAGCACGCTTGTTTAGCAACCATAATAAAACAATTTATTTTATGTATAATTTAAATCGAAGCTCTCATAATACCACAAGGGGCTATAAATAAAATTATACATGAATATATCTCTTCATATGCATATATAAAATTTTGTAGGCTCGATTAAGTAATCATCATTAACCCTTTTATTAGTCCATCATCAATTCATCTACTGCTAGATAATAATCCAAATTTCACAATAGATTCCTCTTCTTCAGGGGTTTAAACCTTCAGGGGTTTAAACTGAAAGCAAAGCAATGGCCTACAAACAAAACCAAAAGTTAGTGTGGTTATCATGACACACATCCATTTGTATAGAGAATTAATGAAGAAATACAAAAGGCTGAAATTTGGGGAGGGGAGAAGAAAGCATACTAACTCAGAGATAGGTATGCATGCTGTCTAGAGTAGTTTCTCAGCTTTCCTTGGCCTCCAGTGACAGAGGGCTTCACAGCTTCCATCTCCTTCTGCCTGCTGTGCAGTCTTTCTCATTTTCCTCCACATCCTCCTTCATTGAAACGTCTTCCCTTGGTTTAAAACAGACCCTGGGCTTCCAATCCAGGCAAGATGGTGTATGTACAATTTTTTTTTTTTTTTTTTTTTTTGAGACTGAGTCTCGCTCTGTCGCCCAGGCTGGAGTGCAGTGGCGCGATCTCAGCTCACTGCAAGCTCCGCCTCCCGGGTTCCCGCCATTCTCCTGCCTCAGCCTCCCGAGTAGCTGGGACTACAGGCGCCCGCTACCTCGCCTGGCTAGTTTTTTTGTATTTTTTAGTAGAGACGGGGTTTCACCGTGTTAACCAGGATGCTCTCAATCTCCTGACCTCGTGATCCGCCCGTCTCGGCCTCCCAAAGTGCTGGGATTACAGGCTTGAGCCACCGCGCCCAGTCGGTGTACGTACTATTTGTACCCACTCCTCACCCTGAAAATAGCAAGAAGCAAATGAAGGAGAACTATGGTTATTGGTAAGAAGAAGGTGAGCTGGTTTCGGACCCAAAGACTAGAGGAGCCACACCGTATAGAACAAAGTGACCCAGTAGAAGAAAGTGACCCAGGACCAGCATTTTCCTTCAACCCAGCACCAGAAAGCAGCGTGGGTAAGGCCACACCTCCCCCGATGGAACTGGAACCCCTGAGAAAGCACAAGGCAAGCCAGGAAGAATCATCAAGGGGGATGGATGAGGAGAAGCACTCTCCTTCCAGTGGGGAGACACCAAGGTTGCCCCATAGCGCCTGCAAGAAACTCCACACACGCGGTCTCCTCCTGGAGCCTCTTTGCCTCTGAGGGCCTGTGACGTCCTCCAGAGGGTGCCTTCAAGGGGGTCACACCAAGTGGCCCAGTCTGGGAAATACTCTAGCCCTCAAAGAGGAGAAGATCTTGTCAGAATAAATATTTTCTAGGGAAGCTGCCACAGGCCTGGAATTCCCATCCATACTGAAATACCAGGATGAGTGGGTGAAACCAGGACGAGGGACCCAGACGCAGGAGGCAGCAGGACCTGCAAAGTCTCTTCGTCTCCTAGGCCTAAGACTCCCCTCCTCTGCCCAGAGATCCTGGGGCAACTAGAGGCACAGTAGAGAGCTCATGCTGTAAGATCCAGTCAGGGAGCCTCTTTCTACCTGTAGGCCTGGGACTGCCTTCTCTCACCTAGGGACACCCAGTGACCCAGTCTGGAGAAATCCCTTCTGCAGGAACCAGTGTGAGCCCAAGAAACATCAGATAAGTCAAACAGACCAAAATAACACACGAAAGTCTTTAAAAATGAAACTGCCATTGGAACCACAACCCACATAGTAGCCTAAGAACCGCATGCTAAGTATAGACAGGATGAGTTCCTGCTAAAATAAAAGATTTAGGTAAGATCCCAGAGACTTTTAATATAACACAAAATATTCAGGCAACAAGTAAAATGACTTGTGATATTAGAACCAAAATCTAAAACTTGAATAAGAAAAGACAACCGATGCCAACACTAAAATTAATCAGATGTTGAAATTACCTTACAAGAATTTTACAGCAGCAATCATAAAAAAAAAAAAAAAAAAAAAAAAAAAAAACTTCAACAAAATTACAAATTCTCTGGAAACAATTGAAAAAATTTCATTAAAGAAATAGATGTTTAAATAGCAAAGACATGGGATCAACCAAATGCCCATCAATGATAGACTGGATAAAGAAAACGTGGTACATATACATCATGGAATACTATGCAGCCATAAAAAGGAATGAGATCATGTCCTTTGCAGTGATGTGGATGGAACTGGAGGCCATTATCCTCAGCAAACTAACACAGGAATAGAAAACCAAGCATGTTCTCACTTATAAGTGGGTGCTGAACAATGAGAACAGACGGATACAGGGGGGGAACAACATATACTGAGGATTTGCTTCAAGTGAGGGAAAGCATCAGGATAAATAACTAATGCATGAGGGGCTTAATGCCTGGGTGATAGATTAGTAAGTGTGTCACCATGGCACACATTTACCTATATAACAAACCTGCACATCCTGCACATGTATGCCAGGACTTAAAATTAAATTAAATAAATTTAAAAAAAGAAATAGATGTTTAAAAGAGAACTGAATGGAAGTTATAGAAATGAAGAAATACAACAAAAAGCACTTGTTGGATGGGCATAATTTTAGAGTGGAGATCATGGAGCACAGAATAAGTGAACTTTAGGACAGATGAACAGAATTCATTCAATCTGAACAACAGGAAGAATATAGACTTAAAAAATGAACAGAGCCACAGGGACCTATGGGACAGCAAGAAAAAGTTCAACAATTACATTATCACTTTCCAAAATGAAAAGAGAAGAAAGAATGGGGCTAAAAGACTACTCCAAGAAATAATGACTGAAAACTTTCTAAATTTGGAAAAAGACACAAACCTGCAGATTCAACAAGCTCAACATTTCAAGTAGGATAAACCCAAAGAAACCCACACCAAGACCATAATTAAATTTCAGGAAATGAAAGGCACAGAAAAAAATCCTGAAAGCAGCCACAGAGAAATGATGATTTGCCTACAGGAGAACGCAAATTCAAATGTCAGTAGATTTTTCTTCTAAAACCATGGAGACACTAAGAAAGTGACAAATGCTCAAAGAGAAGAACTATCACAAATTCTATACATAAACTCTCCTTCAAGAATGAAGGAAAAATAAAAGCATTCTCGGATGAAGGAAAAAATAAAAGACTTTGTTGCTAGCAGATCCCAGTCTTAAAATTGTCCAAATAAATTATTCGAACAGAAAGGAGATGATAAAACAAAGAACCTTGAAACATCAGGAGAAAAGAAAATAATAGAAAATGCCGAAATATGAGTACATATAATAGACTATGAAGTTTCTTCATGAGTTTTATAAATCATGTTTAATGATTGAAATAAAAATTAGAATACCATATGATACAATAACTATATTTAAATCTGGGGAAGGGAAAGAGCTCTCAATGGAAATGAAGATTTCATACTCCACTAAAGGTGGCAAATTGTTGATATCAGTAGGCTGTGAAAAGGCATATGTGTATATTGTAACGTGCAAAGGTAGAGACTCAAAAGCACTATAAATAAATCAAGATGGAATCCTAGAAAAAAAAATTCAAGTAACCCAGGAAGTAAAGAAAAGAGAAACATGGAAACAAGAACCAGAAGAACAAACCGAAAACAAATAATAAAAATGGAAGACGTAAGCATTAACATATATCATTAGTTATGTGAAATAGAAATGATCTAATTAAAACACAATTAAACCAATTAAATCAACCAATTAAATACACAGAGATTAGCAGAGTGAATTTAAAAATACAAGACAATTATATATTGTTTCACAGAAACTCACCACAAATGTAATAACATAGGTAGATTGACAATAAAAGGATTTTTAAAAAGGTATACCATGCAAACATTTGTTTTAAAGAAGGAGTAGCTACATTAATATCTGATAAAGTAGACATCAAAGCAAAGAAATTTACCAGAGATAGAGACATAGGACATTACATAAGGATAAAAAGGTCAATGAATCAGGAAGACATAATCTTCCTAAATAGGTGCACACCAACCACAGAGCCTCCAAATACATGAAGCAAAAAACTCTGAGCTGAAAGGAGAAATAAACAAATCCACAATTATAGTCTTCAACACCCCTCTCTCAGAAACTGATAGAACCACTTGGCAGAAAATCAGCAACAATATAGAGAGTCTGAATAACAAAACAACAGGGCCTAAATGACACGTACAGAACACAACGGCAAAATACATGTTTTTTTCAAGTGCCCATGGAGCATTCACAAAGATACAGCATATCCCGATCCATAGAACAAAGCTCAACAAATGTAAAAGTACTGAAATTATACGTAGTGTGTTCTCTGACTATAACAGAAGGAAACCAGAAATCAACAATATAAAAACAAGAAAATATCTAAATATATGTAAATTAAATAATATACTTCTAAATGACGGCTCACGCCTGTAATCCCAGCACTTTGGGAGGCCGAGGTGGGTGGATCACTTGAGGTCAGGAGTTCGAGGCCAGCCTGGCCAACATGGGGAAACCCTGTCTCTACTAAAAATACAAAAATTAGTCAGGTGTGGTGTGGGTGCCAGCCTGGACAACAGAGTGAGAGTCAGTCTCAAAAAAAAAATCCATGGGTCAAAAAGGAGTTCTCAAAAGAAATTAAAAAAATGCATAAAGCTAAATAAAAATTAAAACACAACATATCAAAATTTGTGGAATGCAGCTAAAGCAGTGTTGAAAAGGAAATTCATAGCACTAAATGGAAACAAGGAAAGGTCTGAAATCAATAATCAAAATTCCTTTCTCAAGAAACTGGGAAAAAAAAAATGAGAAACTAGAAAGAGAAGAGAAAAAGAATAGCCAAAGCAATCCTAAGCAAAAAGAACAAAGCTAGAGACATCACATTACCTAACTTCAAACTATACTATAAGGCAGCAGGTCCCCAACTTTTTGGCACCAGTGACTGGTTGTGTGGAAGACAAGTGGGTGGGGATGACTTCAGGATGATACTGTTCCACCTCAGATCATCAGGCATTAGTTGAATTCTCATAAGGAGTGCGCAGCCTAGATTCCTCTCATGTGCAGTTCACGATAGGGTTTGCACTCCTGTAAGAATCTAATGCCCCTGCTGATTTGACAGGAGGTGGAGCTCAGGTGATAATGCTTGCCTGCCGCTCACCTTATGCTGTGCAGCCTGATTCCTAACAGGCCATGGATGGATATCTGTCCACAGGTTGAGGATCCCTGCCATAAGGCTACAGTAACCAAAACAACACAATACTACTACAAAAATGGACACACAGACAAATGGAAGAGCATACAGAACCCAGGAATAAAGGCACACACCTACAGCCACCTAGTCTTTGATAAAGTTGATTTTTAAAAAGCAATGGGGAAAGGAGTCTCTATTCAATAAATGGTGCTGAGATAGCTGGCTATCCATATGCAAAAGAATGAAACTGGACCCCTACTTTTTACCATACACAAAATTTACATATACATATACCATATGTAAAAATTAACTCAAGATGGATTAAAGATTTGAATGTCAGTCCTCAAACTATAAGAATACTACAAAAATTATGAACATGGGCCTTGGGAAAGAATTTATAAGTCATCAAAAGCAATTATAACAAAAACAAACAATTCACAAGTGGGACCCAATTCAACTAAGTAGCTTCTGCACAGCAAAAAAAAAAAAAAAAAAAAAAAAAACAACTATCAACAGAGTGAACAGATGACCTACAGAATGGAAGAAAATATATGCAAATTATGCATCTGACAAAGGTCTAATATCCAGAATGTATAAGAAGTTCAAATTAACAAGCAAAAAACAAACAACCGCATTTTAAAAATGGGCAGTAGACATGAACAGACACTTCTTAAAAGAAGACATACGGCCGGGCGCGGTGGCTCAAGCCTGTAATCCCAGCACTTTGGGAGGCCGAGGCGGGCGGATCACAAGGTCAGGAGATCGAGACCATCCTGGTTAACGCAGTGAAACCCCGTCTCTACTAAAAATACAAAAAACTAGCCGGGCGAGGTGGCGGGCGCCTGTAGTCCCAGCTACTCGGGAGGCTGAGGCAGAAGAATGGCGTAAACCCAGGAGGCGGAGCTTACAGTGAGCCGAGATCGTGCCACTGCACTCCAGCCTGGGGGACAGAGCAAGACTCCGTCTCAAAAAAAAAAAAAAAAAGAAGACATACAAGTAGCCAACAAACAGATGAAAACAGACTCATCATCACTAATCATCAGAGAAATGCAAATCAAAACCACAATGAGATACTATCTCACACCAGAATGGCTACTACTGAAAAGCCGAAAAACAACAGATGATGGCAAGGTTGCAGAGATAAGGGAACACTTATACGGTGTTGTGGGGAATGTAAATTAGTTCAGCCACTGTGGAAAGTAGTTTGGAGATTTCTCAAAAAAACTCAAAACGGAACTACCATTTGACCTAGAAATCCAATTACAGGATATATATCCAAAAGAAAACAAATTGTTCCACCAAAAATACACATGCACTCATGTGTTCACTGCAGCACTATTTACAATAGCAGAGGCATGGAATCAACCTAAGTGCCCATCAACAGTGGATTGGATAAAGAAAAGGTGGTGCATATACACCATGGAATACTATAGAGCCATGAAGAAAGAACAAAATCATGTTCTTTGAAGCAACATGGATGCAGCTAGAGGCCACTGTATGCAGCAAATTAACACAGGAATAGAAACCTAAATACTGTGTGTTCTCATTTGTAAGAGGGAGCTAAATATTGAGTACTCATGGAGATAAAGATGGCAACAACAGACACTGGGGACTACTAGAGGGAGGAAAACAGAGGAGGGCGAGGATTGGATAACTAACTCTTGGGTGTTATTCTCAGTACTTAGATGATGGGATCATTCGTACCCCAAACCTCAGAATCATGCAATATACCCAGGTAACCAACTTGCATATCTACCTCCTGAATCTACAATAAAAGTTGAAAAGGACAAACAAAATAATAAAAACAAGAGTAGAGATCAATAAATTTGAAAATAGGAAAATACAGAAAATAATTAAAACGAAAAACTGGTTCTTCGAAAAAATCAATAAAATTCACAAATCTTTAGCAAGGCTGACAAAACAAAAACGGAGAAGACACAAGTCACCAATCTTAGGAAGGAAACAGGATATCACTACAGATCTCACTGCCATTTAAAAAGTTATCAAGAAAATATGACAAACAATTTTATACTCATACGTTAGACAAATGAGAAAAAAAAAAGCAGTTCCTCAAAATTTGCAAATTACAACTCCAAGAAGAAATAGATAATCTGAATAGACCTTTAACCATTAATGAAATTGAAGTCACGATACAAAATTTCCTGGAAAAAAAATGTGCAGTTCCAGATGCTTTTACTGGAGAATTCTACCAAACATTTAAAGAAGTACTAATGTCTTTTTTTTTTTTTTTTTCCTCCTGAGGCAGTCTCATTCTTTTGCCCAGGTTGGAGTGCAGTGGCATGATCTCGGCTCACTGCAACCTCTGCCTCCCAGGCTCAAGGTATTCTCCTGCCTCAGCCTCCCTAGTAGCTGGGATTACAGGCATGCGCCACCATGCCCAGCTAATTTTTTGTATTTCTTTTTTTTGTAGAGATGGGCTTTGCCACATTGGCCAGCTAATTTTTTGTATTTCTTTTTTTTGTAGAGATGGGCTTTGCCACATTGGCCAGGCTATTCTTAAACTCCTGACCTCAAGTAATTCACCCATCTCAGCCTCCCAAAGTGCTGGGATTACAAGCAGGAGCCTTTGCACCCAGCCTAATGTCAATTTTATACCTCTCTTTCAGAAAATAGAAGTAAAGGGAACACTTTCTAACTAATTTGGTGAGGCTAGTATTGTTCTGATACTATAAACAAACAAAAGTAGTGAAAAAAAAAGAAAACTACACACCAATATCTCTCGTAAATTTAGATACAAATGTTTTCAGTCTCACACACAGTAAACGGAATCCAAAAATGCATACACATAGACCCTGAACATAGAGGTCTGGTCACACTATGTATCTATTCAAAAGGTTTAAATAAGTCAGTGATACAGTCAGTAGGGGGTCTAGTAAAAATATTATCATTGCAGCAATATGATAACAGATACCAAAGTCTAGATCAAAGCAATGTTTTGAGTTTACCTTTTCCATTAAAGTTAATCATGCCAAAAGTCATTCTAAATGTCTATCAAAAATTCATGACTACTTTTTATAGGATGGAAAAACATTTCTATAGCATAAAATTATGAATGTATTTGATGCTTTCTATTTGCCCTTCCAGAACCATCCAATTCTTTTCTATCAAGATTTGGGCTTTTACAGGCTAAACTTACCGGACTAGATCCACCTGGCTCCCCTGGCCTCTGGCTTCCACTTGAGTTTAGTCAATGGTTGGCACTAGCAAAAGATCACAGAGTCAGGAGAGAAAGAGATTCATATATTTATTCTCTCTTCTGATTCCCTTCCTACTGGAAAGTGGCCAAGCTTCTACACTAAAGCCCAGAGCTCTGGTTGGAGACCCTCTCCCATAGCTACAAACAAGCTAGTGATCTCTTTACAGATTCCAATATCTACTGTTCCCTTTGCTCCTGCAGGCCCAAAGGTGCTAAGATCTCCCTGCTCTTACTGGTCACAAAGGAATCTTTGCCATTCCTTATGAGTTACCCTGAACTCTGACTATAGTTTCTAACTAGCCCTTTGAGCTCTAACCAGCTCATTAGGCTCTCTTTATTTTCTTCATTGGAATGTGCCATCTTGTTTTTGATGGTGTAGATGGCTACAGAGCTACTAAATGATGATGGCCCCTCAGAGAACCGTCACTAATGTGCCTTCAGTAGAAGGGTGGCATCTTTCTTCCTGACCACAAAATCATAAACACAAAAACATCCACAGGTATCACAGGATCAGCTAAACATAAGTACAAAAAAAGATTCCAATATTTTTCTCTACTTTTTATATTATTTTGTATAAATTTTAGCCAATTCCCTTGGCATTAAAAAAAATGAGTTCCTTAGAGAAAATTGTTAAATGGAATTTATTGGATATTTATAAAATAATCCTAGAAATCAACTAGATAGCCTTTCCATTTTAGAGATCGACACAAAGAAATCTGAAAATGAATGTCACTTATCTAAACTCATAAAGCCAGATGGCGAAAGTAGAAACGAAAATTAAGTTTCTAAATTCCAATCTAATGTGCATCTAATAAACCATGCTATCTCCTCGAAACTGGTTTTTCAAGTAAATACTACTTTGAGCATGTACTGCTGCAAATGCTGCTCTCCACATTAAGTATATGTGCCTTATAATATTAAACATACTTAAGCATATGTGACATATGCTTTGATGGTAAAATCACAATGAACAAACAAATGCCACACCCTAAGCAGCCAGCCTGGAGATGAGATTTCAATTGTAGGTACTGACCAAAGAAAGGTCCCGTTTTTGCCATGGCACCCTGGAGCCCAGCAAATAACACCTTTTGGAAATTGCAAAAGCTGAAACTGAATAGTTCAGCTATTTCTAAATGATCACATTAATTTTGTTCATATTTTACAGTAGTTGTATTTCAGTGTTTTAATTACCAGATAAATTCTTCTACATGATCATTAAGGTTCCACAGCTTCCTAAATTTCTGTGTTTCATGACGGATTGTCAGTCCCTTCCTGGGTTATACAATTACCAGCAAAGCTCCTTGACGCAGGCTCATTTCTCATCCACAAACTCAGCCAAATATTACATGCCATATGTCAATATTTCTGCTTAGACGTCCTCAATGTATTTTCAAACTATATTTATTTGGAAACTAAAGTGACTATCAGACAACATTTCGGAAATATCTCCTTTCCTCTGGGCTTTATGCCCACGTTTATAGATGTCCCTCCATAATCGAACATAGAGGGGAAAATGTACTTTTTATGGCAGTAATTTTTTTCTCTTCCCCCCTCCATTTACTCAGCTGGGAAGAGGAAATGAAAAAATATGAGCAATGGAGTTGAACATACTATAAACCACATCTATTTTTGGCATGCTGCAGACCTATGCACTGTCTTGACAGTGGTGTGGGACAAACTCACTGCTTCCGTTTGCTTTTTGCTTATGCTGGGATTTCATATAGCAGATTTCTCTAAAGTGACAACAAAGTATACAAGGACAATATAGAGAATAAAGTAAATGCCAACAGCAGGGTGAACCCAAACTAATCAATTAACACTGCTATACTTTTTCAGCCTTTTTTTTTTTTCTCTTTTAACAGGACTAAGCTTGCCTTGGGTTAAATCACATAGATTTTAACTCCGCGTACCACCTCAAAGTTAGAAGCAAGAATATTCTATGAACATCTGAGGGCCAGTCAGTGACAGCTCTAACCGAGGAGAGGGTATTGTTCAGAAGCAAAAGAAGGTAACTCTGAGGAAGTTCTTGGCCCCTAAAAACAGATACTTGAACAAAAGATGAAGGAAATCATTTTGACACTGTGATACATCTATTTGGCATTTAGAAAAATCAAATATCCATATTGTTTACTCAATTATCAACTTTGGTATTCTTCCAATAAGATGGAAAAAAGTAAATAGAGGACACATAGCTCTTACTAGAAAAAGAAAAAAAAAAATCTGTCCTGACGCCTAAAGAGAACAGTGCCACGAGCAGTCAGGGGTGTGAGAGGGAAGACCAGAGGGGGCCATGAGGAAATCTCATCTGCTTCCCAGGATGGACTGGATCCAGGTCTGTGCTCAGGGAAAGAGAAAAATGTACCTCTTTTGTTTACTCCTTGCAACCAAATTGGGCCAGAACTCAAGGGAGCACCATTAAGTGCAACTTTTCAGCTTCAAGAACAGTGAAATAAACTTCTGTAAACCAACATTTGAACCTAACGATACGCTAAGCACCGCTTCTACGGTAAACGAGTTCAGAATGGTGTCCAAATTAACTTTGGGAACAAAACCTTTTGTAGGTAAGAGACTTTCTATAGAGAAGCAAATGAAAAATAAACAAATAAAGATTATCCCAGGAACCAATTTTCCTACGTCTGGGAAAATCTATAAGGTTGTAGAAAGAGACAAGTTAAAATTTAAAACTAACCTGAGACACCACATCATACCTCTTAGGTAAAGTAATTTTAGCATTCTTTTTGCTACATATTAATTTAACCCCACTGTTTAATAACACTATGTGCATAATTACATTTTAATTTATGTAACCTATTAACTCATTTATTGGTGGGTAGTAAGGCTAGAGAACTGAGGCTTGGAAAAATAAGTTGTTTAAATGGGCTAATCACTTAAAGTGTGATTAACACTTCTGATTTTAGTTATACCATTATTATTTATTAGACTGACAAATCACTGATTGCCTGATTTCCCAATTTTAAAGTGTTTGGGGACTACCCTAAAATTACCCTTTTCATTATTTATTAATTCACTCATGTGTTTATTGTCTGCTTCCCCTGACTAGAGTATAAGGTCCATGAGAGGACACTCTTCTATACTGTTTACAATGGTATCTTTAGTCTCTAGATTAGTACAGGGTACAGAGTAGTTGTTGAGGAAATAGATGAATGAAAAAATGTAATAAAATAATTTTTCTATATTCATCTTATTCAAAAGGTGCAAAAGTTAAAGCTACTAATGGGATATTTGAATCTGTGGTTAATTCATTAGATAAAATAGAATAATCTTAAATAATAGCCTATATTACTATCTTACTATGGGCAAAAGCTGTTATAAACTTCATGGCAAGATCCTAATTATTTCCAAATATCTTTCAGTTATCAGTAAGTCATTAGCTTGTAAATTCACTACTAGTGTGGTAACTATCTCAGTCTCTACCAAAAAATACAGCTTCAATAATACTATCGTCAATATAATTATATAAGGCAAACACTAAGGAAAACAATTCTAAGCCATAAGGTTGATAGCTAAAGGCCAACACTATTTAATAGTAGAAAGCTCTTGGCCTGAGAGTCAAGAAACCAAGATTCTAGTCTAAACATTTACTTACCAGTTTTGGGAACTTGTATCAACCATTTGACCTTGCTGAGCTAAAGTGTCATCTGTAAAATGTCAAGATTTAATATGATTTCCAAGACCTATTCTAGCTTTAAAAATCTATCAGAGCAATAAATTGTTAGCTAGGGGGAAAGTACATAAATACATAATAATAATAGATAACACATATAGTTCTTACTAAGTGGCAGACATTCTTCCAAGCACCTAACATCAATTAACACACTAAATCTTCACAAGCAAGTCTAGGAGATAGTTCTATCCCCTTTACTTTAAAGAAGGGGAAACTGATGCCTAGACAGGTTAGATGACATGCTCAAGGGGCCTAAAGAAAAGATATGTACAGCCAAAGACCTCAAGTGTCCTGCCTTCCAGCCTCCTGGCTCACCTCTTGTGACATTCCTGGCTCAGGTTGTGCTGACCTTCCCTCTGGACCCTGAGAACACAAATTTATTCCCGTCCAAGAACCTTTGCGTGATTTGTTCCCTCTGCCTTAAGGGTTTCTTCTCTAGATCTTTCCATGTCTGGGTCCCTCTCATTATCCCAGTTTCATATCAAAGATCAGACACCTACCTTGACCCCTCTAACCAAAGTCGTTACTATACATGGCCACCTTTCTTTTTATCCAGTGCATCCACAACTATCTGAAACTATCTCATTTAGTTGTTTATTAGTTCATTCATTAGTTCTCTTCCTCCCTTGACTAGAGCATAAGTTCCGCAGGGGCATGGATTTTGTAATACTTACCTCAGTATTCCCATTACCTGGAATCATACAGGGCATTTTCCTGCAGGATAAATGGATGAGTGAGTGAATGATAACCTAATAGAAATGATTTTCCTATATTCATCTTAGTTATTCTAAAAGTGTGAGTGCTAAAGGAACTCACAGTATACATTGAATTTCAGATGTGCCATTTAAGTAAGAAATACTTTCAGACAAAGGAGAAATGAGTTTACTGACGATATTTAGTACCAGCATTTCCAGAATTTCTGCTTTACTGTCAACTCTTATCAAAATAATTATGTAAACATTTCATTTTTTTATTAAATGAGTGTGTTCATTTCAGAGAAGAGTTCAGATCTTTCACTAAATCACCAAAGAAACTAGTAACAATATGAGTCATCAAAAACATTAAGCTCACAGAATCTAATACCTCCAAGAAGGCTTAAATTTTATATTAAAATTTATATGCTTCAAGTGCATAGCACAAGTGATGTGCAGAAACAGAAGCAGTAGCAACCATGTTTCATGTCCTCCCCAGGGAAGGTGGTAAAATACTATTTTGTCTGCACAGAAAACGCCTGTAGCGAGAACAGTGAGCAAATTTTGAGTGAGGGCTAACCGTATATGGGGGCAGCTTACAGAACACAGGGGCCCCTAGACTCAGAGGACATGTAACATTGAAAGGTCAAAGCCTTGACTGCTCTCAAGATTCTCATGCTCACATTCATAAATTATTGAAAATAGCTTTTAAAAATCCATGCAATATACTAAGAAAAGATAGAATAAAAACTAAAAATATGATAAATGGAATCAAGAAAAAATGACAATGGAAGAAATTTGTTGAAGTCAAGATTGAAGTGAATACACAGGATGCTTAGGGATCTGGAAACCTGCTAGAAGAAGCACATATATTGATGCTACATTTTCTGGGATCCAGGGCAAGGAGGGCCTTGGGGGACAGAGCCAGGAAGTCCAGGATTCAGAATGGCCCAATCAGTTACATTATTTGTAGCATGGATGAGAGGGTAAAATGTGGCCCAGGACAGGCATTACTATCTCTGAAATCTAAGACAATTTTCTCCCATGGGTCCTCATAAAAATGATAATAAGTGATGTGACAAATTTAACAACACTCTTACACTCAATGCAGCAATGTGTTTCCTAGACTGTTTCTTATAGAGTCACTCACTGTAGGCTGAGGCACTGCACCAAAGAAGCAATTCAATAAAGGCAGTTGTCTGAGGGCCAACAGCAATTTTCAGTCAATTAATGCATCTTCTTGTTGGACTACATGTCCATCCAGTGATCGTGTGTGTGTTTGTGTGTGTGTGTGTGTGTGTTTATAAATACAGTTTTGTTCAACTGACATTTTCATAAAATTGTAGCAGCAGGGACCTAAGTACTCTTTAACAGCTACCTGGAATGCAGCTATTCTATGTTCTGCCTAAAGTTGGAACTATCTCCATGCCTTGCAGCCATCTAAGCAGAGATAGACTAACATCCCCTTAGGAAAGGCAAGGTGTCTGCCTAACAGAATATATAATGAATACCAAGTCTCTCAGTCCTCTAGGGAAGAGGCAAGAAGTTCCTCAGAATGTAATTTTGGATATACTGATAAAAGGACCAACCCTAAAGTTCTCCAGCAGAAGGTACTATGGCTTAAAAAAATTATCCTTAAAAATTATATATGCAGACAAAGTAATCATGTCCTTTGGCCATTTTTTTTAAGTCTCAGGAAAGCACATTTGGGGTGGTTCATCTTGAAAAGCAGGCCATTCTTCTGCAGAGAATAATTGACTACAAAATATATACCTAGAGAACTAAATGAGCTAACCTACTGCATAAGATTATAAATGACCAACCAGTTGTATGTTATGGATAGTTTGCCAAAAATGATAACTTTCCAGCGCTTTGGGAGGCCGAGGCGGGCGAATCACAAAGGAGATTGAGACCATCCTGGCTAACGCAGTGAAACCTCGTCCCTACTAAAAAAACAAAAAAAAATTGCCGGGTGTGGTGGCAAGCACCTGTAGTCCCAGCCACTCGGGAGGCTGAGGAAGGAGAATGGCATGAACCCGGGAGGCAGAACTTGCAGTGAGCCGAGATTGCGCCATTGCACTCCAGCCTGGGCAACAGAGCGAGACTCCATCCCAAAAAATAATAATAATAAATAACTTTCTTTTAGAGCAGTGCCCCTGAGCCCCTCTCCTTAGCAACAAACAGCATGGCCAGGTGTCTACTTAAACTCACTGTTTTTTGGGGTTTTTTTTTTTTTTTTTGAGATGCAGTCTCGCTGTGTCACCCAGGCTGGAGTGCAGTGGCAGGATCTCGGCTCACTGCAAGCTCTGCCTCCAGGGTTCACGCCATTCTCCTGCCTCAGCCTCCCCAGTAGCTGGGATTACAGGTGCCTGCCACCACACCTGGCTAATTTTTGTATTTTTTGTAGAGACAGGGTTTCACCATTTTGGCCAGGCTGGTCTCAAAACCCTGACCTCAGGTGATCCACCCACCTCGGCCTCCCAAAGTGCTGAGATTACAGGCGTGGGTCACTGGACCCAGTCAAGTCATTGTTGATTCATGGTACCTGTACCATGTACTTCCATAGAAAATATGTCTGCTTTTCTATTCTCTACTTTGTTATCATGCTGTAAAAAACTATGATATATATTTTGATATATTTATATATTTCATATACATAGATTTATTATATTCATGTATTAATTTACATATAGTATATTGATGTAAACATAATTATAAGTCTAAAATCTTAAATATTTAATATAAACTTTTTAAAAACATACCCTTCAAACTATTCAGCTATAGAAATATGATTGTGGACATTGTTCTTTACAGTATTCTCTTAATGAAGAACCTTGTAAGAATTTCTTTCTGGGACTAGTACACGGAATGATTACCTCTTGAACAGTCTATTTTTAAACATATAAATTCTGTAAACTATAAAATGGTCCACTTTACAATTTTTCAGTTGATTGTTAGAAAGCTTCGTCTAGCTTTTGATTTATTTGTAGCAAGTGTATAGGTTTTTGTGGTATGTATTTAATATCCTTATTGTTGTTTTTCTTTTATTTCTTAGGTTAAATTACTTTTAATTTAATTTCCTTTGAGTGACATTATAATTCCTTGGTGTGCTTTGGGTCTGCTTTACATCTGTAATAGTGGAGTAGATATGCCCAAGATTTGTTTTACTTTCATGGACAATATGGGGTTGAGTAACATGCTTTACTTTAAAGAAAAAGAAAAATAAAAGGAAAACTGGTATGCATTTTTAATCAAGTAACTGTTAATAATAACATAGTCTAAGATTTGGAGGAGGAGAAAATAAATACGTTGCTGCTTTAAGCTTTTATTACTTTTGAACAGAATTGAGGATGAGAGCATAAATCCCAAATATTAAAGCTTTAAAAATAAAATTAAATTGACTTCGCTCAGGATGTTGGGTTTTTTTTTTTCGCTTGTTATTTTTATTTTACCTAGGATATCAGAGAGACATCTTATAGTGAAATAAAACTAAATTCAAAATTTTTAGTACAAATATAAACTAAATAAGCATAATATGGAATGTCTTACATCATTCTTTAGAGAATTTAGATCTTTTGTGAAAGTATTTACTCTTAATATCTTAATTTTTTGCCCTACATCATGCAGAAATTATTTTCTTCAATGCTATAACCCAAAATGCTTCTCAATAGATTTGTCATAATATTTACTATATGTTGTGGCAGCTGCTGGATCACAGAATGAATTTAATAAGGATATGAGTATGGTGATATTTTTGTAAGTCTTATAACATTTGGTAACTTACAGTGCTGCAGTTTACTCATAGTTTGACTAGGAATAGAAATAGTTTGAACAGGACTATTCAAATAAGTTTAATAGTAATAGTTTGAATAAAATTATTCAAGTAAGTTACTTTAATTTCCATTTCTATATTTCCAATGTAGCAGTGCTTTAAAAGTGTTTATAGTAACATTAATTTTCTATTCCAACATGTTTTTATAGCAAATATTTAATCATGTGTAATGGTCCATGTGCTCTTCCTATTATGCTAAGTATGCTCTTACTATTATGTTAAGATTATATTTGCTTACTTCTACCAAATATTTGATATAAAATTTTCTTTACTATCAAATATAGTTTCCACATATGTTGAATGCCATATGTGGATATGTAAATATTTTCAATTCAGAAAATGAGGTACAAAGAAGAAAACGTTTTTTTAGAGCCAGCCTTCAAATTAAAAAAGCAAAATGAGCAGCCAGCAGTCCACAGTCAAAGACACTGAGCAGAGGACACGTGGAATTAGCAATATTTCTTACTGAATTCCATGTTGTTTTAATGTATTGAATTATCCAGGGTATGGACAAATGTATTGCTAGTCATTACCTAACTGTCTTAGAAAAGATGGAAACTGGTAGAGAAGAAAAAGGGAAAGAATATGAACAACGTGAAAATGGGGGAGAAAATTAACCACTTAAGAATATGCTTTAACTACTCAGAAGCAACTGTGGGGCTTTTTTATGTAATGTCTTCCAATAACTAAGATGAGGCAGGGAAACGTTTTTTCATTAGTAAAACTGATCTTTAGACAGTAAACTGAAGTATTCTTTGCGCTTTTGTGGTGACAATAATAGTTGTGGTATGATGCTATGATTTTAAGATAACATGACTAATTCCACAATCATATAAGGAAATTTGTGTCATTCTTTTATAGTGATATTTTATTCAGTACACAAGACCCTAGTTTAGGTCTTTCACAGAGAAGTCTTCGGCTTTTGTTCGTTTGTTTGTCCCAAATCCTGTCCTTAAACAAAAATAATATGGTAGGAAAAAATTTCAAGAGTTTGTTGAGTAATCCTATGATATTTTCAACACATGCAGTGAATTTGGTCTTTTTGACCCGAGTAATCAACAAGCATGAACGTTATGCAAATGTGTGCGTCAGATCTCGGAAAGTGAAGTTATCAACTGACATACTCTGGGTATCACTTGAAATCCAGACACTCAAAAAAAAAAAAAAAAAGAAAAAGAAAAGAAATCCAGACACTCTGAATGTACAGGTGAAAAGCACTTTATAAATAAAACATATTATTATATTTCATTAAAATCACTGCCAGCAAAATCAGCAAGTGGTTTTAAAATAACAGTCTTGCTCCAGTGCCACTAACAGAACTTTGAGTATATACAGTAATTTAATTTTTCCATAACCTAAAAAAACTATGTACCTTTGCTTAAAGGAACTTACTGTAATAAAATTATTCTAATTGCATGAAAATAGATAAATATAGTCTATATTTTATTGGCCTTTAATTTAAAAATATGCAACAACACAAGAACCACCTCTAAAATTAAAGAGACAAGGAATAAAACATAAATATTGAAAAGAAAAAATGCATCGTTTTTCAAACAAGAGCAAAATTTTTGATAAATGAAACAAACAGGAACCTTCCTGATAGAATCTCCGTAATTCCAGTTATTCCCATATTTTTAACTCTGTGACTATATAATTTTATGATCTCAAAAATAAATCCTTAATCTCGTTATTTTTCTTTTATTCCTTGACTCTAGGAGATTCAACAAGACAACTCTGGAGATGGAAAAATGTTATTTATCATAATTTTATCCACACAGAAATGACAATTGAAGCCTAGAAAAATAGATATTTCCTAAAGAAGAAGGAAAAGAGTGCATGTTCTAAAACTGGGCATT
Organism: Mandrillus leucophaeus; assembly: GCF_000951045.1. Lineage (NCBI taxonomy): Eukaryota > Metazoa > Chordata > Mammalia > Primates > Cercopithecidae > Mandrillus > Mandrillus leucophaeus. The sequence goes on along the minus strand of NW_012106030.1, from coordinate 4,262,601 downwards.
AAGGAACACGCACATTTAGAAACACGGAAAAAACCATAGTAGCAAGAGTAGAAGTAATCCAGAGATAAGACAATTCAAAATGGATACCACAAAAGCCACTTCTTTCGAGTAGGAGGGTGTGGTCAGCAATTTTAAATTTGCAGAGATGTCATGGAGAATGAACACTGAGCAAATGCTCATTGTATATTGTAGAAATAATTTATTAATGACATCCTAGCACAACGTCTCAGTGAGGACACGCAGAACAAATTCAGGTCATAAGGATGTAAGGCAGACAGGCAGACAGGCAGACATCAGATGTTGACCATTCATTTTAAAATTGTAGTAGTAAAAGAAACAAAAATGTTAAGACAGTAGCTATATTCAAACAAAAGCATATCATTGTAAGATGTTAGTCCCATCTCTCCTCAGTTTGAGGAACATTTATCTTTGGCCTGGATTTACTAGCTATTTATGTCACTGATTTGTTTTCATTGAATTACTATTCTAAATATAACTTTCTAGGGTTACTTGAAAATATGCAATGAAACTTATTAATCTAAGTACAGTATGAAGCCAGGCGCTATGGCTCATGCCTGTAATCCCAACACTTTGGGAGGCTGAGGCAGGCAAATCACCTGAGCTCAGGAGTTCAAGTCCAGCCTCGCCAACATGGCAAAACCCTGTCTCTACTAAAAATATAAAAATTAGCCGGATGTGGTGGTGTGCACCTGTAGTCCCAGCTACTCGGGAAGCTGAGGCAGGAGAATCACTTGAACCCAGGAGGCGGAGGTTGCAGTGAGCTGAGATCACACCACTGCACTCCAGCCTGGGCGACAGAGTGAGACTCCATCTCTAAATAAATAAATAAATATAGTATGAAGTCCAAAACAGTGAGACATTTTTTAAAAAAAGCACTTGAGCGACTTTCATTCAAAAGCAATTCAGTGCATTTGGTTATTATTTGGTTAGTATCTAGCAAAGGTACATGCTAGTAAAAAATTCTTCACAATTATATAATGCTTTATAAAATATTGTGATTTTTATTCTATTTTTAAAAATCAACTCAAGAGTTAGTTCTTACTAAAGTAACTTACTAAAAATAGAATACAAACTATTGTATTTCTATTAAAAAAATTAGAATAGAAACTATAACTATTCTATAATAGAATACAAATATATACTTCCACTGAATTATTATAACATAAAATGGAATTAAGAAATTATACTACAAATAAAATCCAAAGGATATTAATATTGCATTTCAAAGGCATTATGCAACCCAATTAATAACATCTCTTTATACTATATTTAGAAATAAGATTAATAAGAAATGGTCCTAAAATATCTCTAAAGACTCCACCAGCATTCCTATTATATAACCTCATGATTTCTAATTTTTTCTTATAGGAACTTTAATTTTAAAGGAGCCTGAAATTTGGGCAAGTAGCCACTTTATGACTTTTTAAAAATGAATAGTCACATTATTACTATAAGTATACATTGACAGGCACATACTATAAAATAAATATATTTTATTTTATATTTGATTGTTATGGAGGGATGGGGAAAGCCCCATGATGGGAAGATAAAAGAAGGCATTGAAAAGGTAAACTATCAGTTGTTACAGGAAAAGGTAAATTATAGTTGCCCATGACATTTGTGGCTAATTATAACAATCATCTTCCTAGACAACAGGAGGATAATGATACTCAATCAAGAGCAAGTACTCACAATTTCCTCCTCCCCAGGCACCACAGCCCCATCTGATTCAGCTCCTGCGTCCTCCTCCAAGTGGGAATCAGATTGTTCTTTCTTGAATTAGTTCTAAACCATTCGTTCACCCTTTCCTCTAGCCCATTATCAAAGAGCTCCTTGTCTTGGGATTCAGTGAATCTGACTGCGAAAAAAAAAATGACAAATGAAGAGAGAAAAGAAGAAAAGAAATCTATTTAAACTAAAAAGATGCTCATGAAACATAAAAGCAAAATATAAATGTCAGAAAATAATACATTTGCCTTATAAGTAAATAGAATAGAATACAAGCATATTTATGATCTGACTTATGCTGTATTGAATAATTCTTAAGGCACAATACGTAAAAGAATTTCTAACCTTTGTCTTTAACGTAAAATATGTCTAAAGCCACCAATTTTAACGCTAAATTTTAAATGAAAATAAAATACACACCTAAAAACAATTATGGAACAAATAACTCTCTAAATAACATTGTCCTCAATTTTCCAGTATAATTTTCACAAATATATTTATATATACATGAAATACATACTCAAAATATGCACTCAATCTTTATGTACTTTTTTATAATAAAGGTAATTCTTGAAGTATGTAAGTAAATACAAATTAATTGGACACTGTCATAAGTGTTTAAATATCATATTCTATAAAACCATAAATGTATAAACTGGGAAAAAGTTATGTTTTAACTTGTAAAATATAGTCATCATAGACATTGACCGTATAAAATAAATAGTAAATGCTAACGAGAGGTTCTCATTATGCAGTGAAATGAAGTAGGTTTAAATAGCAATAGCTACAATTTTGAGAAGATATAAAGAAGAAATCTTTGGTAACATAGCAGATATCCACAAAGGGAGTTAATGAATTTAGCTTATAGGAACATCATCATCCATCATTACCACAAACATTGTAAATTCAAGGAAAGCAAAAAAATTTTATTAATAACCAGTCAGACCCACCTCTACAATACCTTTTTCTCACATTTTTGGCTTTAGCCCCTTTGATCATTTCTCTACAAACAATAATTTTGCAATCTTTTATATAAAGAGATGGCTGGGCATGGTGACTCATGCCTGAAATCCCAGCACATTGTGAAGCTGAGGTGAGAGAATCACTTGAGCCCAGGAGTTCGAGACCAGCCTGGGCAACATGGTGAAACCCCATCTCTACACAAAATTAAAAAAAAAAAAAA
>NW_012106030.1:4254799-4255479 GCF_000951045.1 Mandrillus leucophaeus | reverse complement strand
ACAGCAATTAAGGCAATGTGGTATTGACGTGAAGAGAGATAACTGTATCAACAAAACAAAATAGTGATTTCAGAAATAATCCATACATATGTGTGCAATTGATTTTTGACAGTGTTTCAAAGGGAAGAAAGAATAGTTTTTCAACAAATGGTGCTGGAATAATTGGATATCCACAATGCAAAAAAAAAAAAAAAAAAAAAGAATTTGATCCACGCTTTGTACCACATACAAGTTTGCAGAACTGCAAAGGAAAACAAGGACAATTTTAGAGGTGATGTTATGGTTATTAAGTTGGTTCTGTGAGAGTTTATGTGTATATATATATATAAGAACTTAGCAAATTGCATACTTAAAATATGTGTAACTTGTTCCATGTCAATTATACTTCAATAAAGCTGTTTAAAAAACTAGTACGTTTATCCATGCTTAGCTTAAGTGTCTTTCAATAAATGCACTCATATATACAAGTGCATATTAGATATATTTAACAGATACTTGTATTCACAAAAGAGAACAGCTATTATCATCACTTGCTGGTTCTCATCACAAATTTATACTTTATAAAAATTAGCACTTCATAAAAGATGAAATACTTTTGCATATGGAAGCAGTGTTCCAAATGAAAAAGACTGTTTGGTGGAAGTCAAGAAGAGATTTTGTGTGCTTGGACCTACTTTTCA
>NW_012106030.1:4231656-4247954 GCF_000951045.1 Mandrillus leucophaeus | reverse complement strand
AAAAAAAAAAGGAGAGAATAAATAGGAAATTTAGACTCTCCTTGAGCATGGTTAATAAATATTCATTTTCTTTATATGATTGATCATTTAACAATAATTTTAGCTTCTTATTAAATAATGTATTATTAGTAACTTTATTAAAAGTTTTGTTGATAACTTACAAAAACCTCATTCAAATCTTTGTTCATGTGAGTGCAGGATTTAGAACAATTTTCCACAAACAAGGTCCCGCTCTATTTTCTTATATATTCTGAACCTCCTTTTTCCTTTGTTACCCACATAGGTCCATGCTCAGTACTATAGGATATATTCACATGGCCCAGGCACTTCCTATCAAGATGCTTGCAAGAGCAGTAGGCAACAAAATTAATTGCAGAAGCCATTCCTAAAGCAAGATGACTGGCAGTCTTAACCATCCATGAAAGTGACTGTGAACCATACAAACCTATCCTAATGAACCCAAACTAAACACATCCCTAGCTCAATTTCTCTTTACATGATCCCCTAAATACCATTTAACACGAGGAAATATTTGAGGGATTATGAATATGTTGATTATCTTGATTGTATTTTATGGGTGTATACATATGTCAAAACATCAAATTGTATACTTTAAATATGTACAGTTTTTTGTCTGTTAATTACACTTCAATAATTTTTTTCAAAAGTAATGTGTCAGTTGAAGTCTACTTAAGAGGCAGAAAATACACAGTAATTTGAAAAGAGAAGGTTTGATGCAGAGGATAATTAACCATAATTTGGGGTCATGATAAAAAACTCTAATGAAAAATTTAAGTTTTAGGAAAAGTACTCAAAAAGGAGCAAACTTGGAAAGGGGTGCCCTCCTCAAGGCTGAATTACGACTTCATTAGAAAGCTGTGCTCGCAGCCCGCTGCATGGCAGAGAAGTTCACTGGATTGTCTGAACCAGAGCCAGTCCACATGTGTTGGGCAAACAGGAAAAACAGACAAACAGAAGAACAAAATATCCTTCCCAAGTTAAAGGTGACAAAGCTAGTGAATAAGAGCAAAGAATGAGTCAAGGTGCCTAGAGCTCACTCATTGGGAGGGTCATGTGCAACCAGGGGTATACAGTGTCTGGGCCAAGAAGACTGCGAGAAACAACATTGTGGGGTGCAGATGGGCAAAGGTTGGTATGAGATTGTGCATAGGAGGTTAGGATGTTGGGAGCAGGCTGACAAACAGGGCAGAGCAACATCTGAAGCATATGGTGTCCATGTCACGGGCACAAAAGACATCTGCTTTTGCTACATCTATTCATCATTAGTGGGGGTTCAAGCTAGCGTAATAAGACAAGAAAAAAATATGTAAAAGGCGTCCACATTTAAAAAGAAGTTAAACTATCATTATTCACCAATGACATGACCATCTGTGTAAAAACTCCTATGAAATGTACCCAAAAATCTACTAGAATTAAATGTTGAGTTTAACAAGACCATGAGATCCAAGATCAATACTAAAAACATCAATTGTATTTTTATAGAGTATCAATCAATAATCAGAAATTGAAATTAAAAGAAGCAATACCATGTATATAAGCATCAAAAATACAAACGATTTCAGGATAAATCTGACAAAAGATATGCAAGACTGGTGCACTGAAAAATACAAAATGAGATCAACCTACAATGACCTAAATAAATGAGGAGAATCATTTATTACAGAATCATTTGCTGTTCATGAATCAGCAAACTCAATATCAATATGTCAGTTATCCCCTGATTAATAGAGATTCAATGTGATCTAAAAGAAAATCTCAGCAGGCTTTCTCACAAAATCGACAATTTTATTCTAAAATTCATATGAAAATTCAGAAGAGCTAAAATAGCCACTCTAGGTGGAGGGGAAAGGAACAATTTTGTAGGACTATCTAATTCTAAGACTTGTTGTAAATCTACAGCAATTAAGGCAATGTGGTATTGACGTGAAGAGAGATAACTGTATCAACAAAACAAAATAGTGATTTCAGAAATAATCCATACATATGTGTGTAATTGATTTTTGACAGTGTTTCAAAGGGAAGAATTGGATATCCACAATGCAAAAAAAAAAAAAAAAAAAAACTGGAATAATTGGATATCCACAATGCAAAAAAAAAAAAAAAAAAAAGAATTTGATCCACGCTTTGTACCACATACAAGTTTGCAGAACTGCAAAGGAAAACAAGGACAATTTTAGGGGTGACGTTATGGTTATTAAGTTGGTTCTGTGAGAGTTTATGTGTATATATATATATAAGAACTTAGCAAATTGCATACTTAAAATATGTGTAACTTGTTCCATGTCAATTATACTTCAATAAAGCTGTTTAAAAAACTAGTACGTTTATCCATGCTTAGCTTAAGTGTCTTTCAATAAATGCACTCATATATACAAGTGCATATTAGATATATTTAACAGATACTTGTATTCACAAAAGAGAACAGCTATTATCATCACTTGCTGGTTCTCATCACAAATTTATGCTTTATAAAAATTAGCACTTCATAAAAGATGAAATACTTTTGCATATGGAAGCAGTGTTCCAAATGAAAAAGACTGTTTGGTGGAAGTCAAGAAGAGATTTTGTGTGCTTGGACCTACTTTTCATATTACTTGCCTTCATTTAGCTGGAGAGAACAACAGAGCTGACTGGCCACTAAAGAACTCTTACCATTGCCACAGATGTCCACACAGTTGCTCTTTTGAGGATTGGTCAGGACCTTGACCCAAGTTTCAGAAATGTAAACTCCCAGAATTTGATCTTTGCTATGAAAACATGTAAAATGGTAGAATAGATCAGACTTTATAAACTGGAAGGGATTTTAAATAGCATTTAATTCAAACCCTTTATGCTATATGTGAAGAACCCAAGGCCAAGAGAGAATAAATGCCTTGTCCAAGACTCAGTACTGGCAGGGTCAGATCTAGAATCCAAGGTTTCTTGTGATCAAAATCCTGTGGCTTTTTTCTTTTCCTAATACCAACCTTTGAGTATTTCTTTCCGTAAATACCGTACTCATTAATCATTTTCTTATATAAAAGCATCTTCTTACATTTTGCATTTTTAGGTACGTTTTTGTTTAACTATAATGAAAAAAATCCCTGCAATCTTTCCTGTTGCCAGACCCATCTACAGGCTCCAGAATTTGACCCTTTTAAAAATCAGCTGTTCAATTTAAACACACTCAGGACAATGTCCTCTGATTTTGTGCCTCTCTCCATGTCACTCATTTTTCATTATCCAGGTTGAAGACAATAGTCTCTGTCCTTCATCTAGAGTAATTGTTTTGAACTCTCTTTGAAAACAAAAGTACCAGGCTGAGAGTAGTTTCTATAACAATAGAGTTTATAAATACAAGAAAAATATGGAAAAATCTCAGGGACCTCTTAATCATATTACTACAATCCTGGAAGAATTCAATTAGTTCAGTTTTATATTTAAATAGTTATTTTTTCTCCCTGATTTCAAAAGCATTTTATGCTCACTAAAAAACTGTAGAAAACAGGGGAAAGCTTTTCAAAGAATGAAATCACCCATAAACTCTCCAACCAGATATAGCCACTATGAACATCTGGCATTTTTGGAATTTTATAAATAGATGTACATATAACTAAAGATATTTAATTAACAAGCTATATACATAGCTATGAAGATAAAAGTCACATTATATATAAATTTTGTATCTTTTTAAATTAACATATTATAATTATTTCCCTGTCACTAAAATTCTTTACACTATCTTTCTTAAGAGAGGCATGCTATTCAACCGTAATGCCATACCATTATTTAATCCTCCCCCTGTTGTTGAACATTTTTATGATTTTTAAGTATTTATTATAGATAATGTGAGGACAATTATATGCATGTCAATCTTTGTTAGTATTTCTGATTTTTTTTCATAGAATATGTTCCTAGAAACGCAATACTATTAAAATTTACCAGTAATAGATGATCACATAAGCTAATCAAAGCTTAAGTAAAGTTCTTTCAAAAGACTGTGTGCCAAGTGCTCTTGAAAAGCAAGAACGGAATGCATATAAAATGTCTTTTTCCATGCATAAGCAGCTAACAAGAATAGCAGCCATTTAAACATTTTGCTTTATTTCCCTTTATAGTAATAGTGGAATGATATTTGCACACAAATTCCCAGTATCTGGACATTATGGTGGATTCGAAACTGAAAAAATTGTCGTTGCCTAAAAGACGACTTCCTAGATCTATTTAAGATAAATTTTTAATAAAGGCATAAGCACACAGTGTCACCATGGTGATAAAAGGAAGCTAGGAATACTGTCTGGTAGAATATACATTGAATAAAAAAATAGGTTGATGATACAGTAGAAAAGGTTCAGGCAAAGAAAGGATCAGAAGCAAAAGCAGAGGGTTTCTCTGATGAAAGAAATAAAGAATCATAGATGTATTCGCTTCGGATTAAATCATGTAAATGTCACATTTGGCTTTCTTGCACAGTTTGTGTCTACCCATCAGACCCTTGGGCTAGCTAATCAAAGTTCGTAGTACATACTTTTAGCAATCAGTGGGCAAATCTCAGAAACAAGAAAGACAAAACCATCCTTGCCAAGAACGCTTCTTAACAATGTACAGCATGGCTTTGTTGTTGCTGAACGCTAATTCCGTGGGGGCAAAGGGATAGAAATGGGTGAGCAGGATTCTTCACCTCAAGCGTTGGCTACACTCAGACATTCTCAAGGTATAATGAGACCACTGCCTAAGAAGATAGAACAAAAGAGGGCTTTCAAGAAAAATAATGATTCCTTTCCCTTGCTCATTCCTGGGGTTGAGGATCTGTGTGGATGTTGTTTAGACATAATTAGTTTGGAGAAAATGTTCTTTATCGTTTTTTTTTCTCTCTTTAGAAGTTAAGGCAGAATAGTTGGATAGAATGAACGTGGACTGGGTGCTGGTATCTCGCTTTGTAGAAATGTGTGATTAGGGCAAAGGTATTTGATTTCTCGGAGTCAGCTTTTTGTCTGTCAAATTAGGTTAATACCTCACACAGTAGTTGTGAAGATTAATCTAATAGACCACTCAGTACATAATAAACACCCTGATAGATTGCAGTATTATTATTAGTGTTATTTATGGATTTGCTTGGGAGATACAGAGATATTTCCAAAATACTATTAATTTATATTTATGTAATGTAAAAGGACCAAAATCTAAAACACTATGTTAATTATTTTGGGGGCAGGGGTTAGTTAGATTAGTCAATTCCTTTTAATTTTCCTTAAATTCTTCAATTAACTTTACTTCAAATATATTTTATCAGTGTATACATGGACTTGCAGACTGAGAAGTCTGCTACAATTGCGTTTTGTTTGTTTGTTTTTGAGACAGAGTTTTGCTGTCACTGCCCAGGCTGGAGTGCAGTGGCACATCCTTGGCTCACTGCAACCTCCGCCTCCTGGGTTCAACTCCTGCCTCAGCCTCCCAAGTAGCTGGGATTACAGGCACTTGACACTACGCCCATCTAACTTTTTGTATTTTAATAGAGATGGGGGTTCCATCACATTGGCCAGGCTGGTCTCGGACTCCTGACCTCAGGTGATCCACCTACCTCAGCCTCCCAAAGTGCTGCGATTACAGGCTTGAACCACCGTACCTGGCCTATAGTTACATTTTGAACCTTGGAATTGTGCTGTTTAAGCCTAAGAGATATGTATGTCCAGACTTCTGATCAAGATAATGGACTAAATCTCCACTTCCCATACATTCATGTTTATACAAAGTCATCCAGGGGTTTTGTTAAAACACAGATTCCCACTCAGTGAGCCTGGGGCGGGTCCTGAGGCTTTTGCATCTCTAACAAGCTCCCAGTGATGCTGATATGGCTGACATGCATCACACAAGACAATAAACCAGCAGTTCTCAACTAGGAATGACTTTGTCCCCCCAGGGGACATTTGGCACTTTCTAGAAACAACTTTGGTTGTCACAACTGCAGGGTGGTACAGCTAGTGGGCAGAGGCCAGGGATGCTGCTAAACATCCTATAATGCAAAGGACAGCCCACTACAACAAAAAGCTACTCAGCCCAAAATGTCAGTACCATCCAAAATAGCAGTAGTGCTGAGGTTAAAAAATCCTGAAGTCAACAAATCTAAGAATCTTCCTCCACTTGCTATAATTACTAACAATGAAGAATAAAGCATATGGTCTTTTATTCACTCCTGGATTCAGATGTCAAAAAAGAAATGAAAAGAAATTTGGGGAGCCAGAAACAACACTAAAAATAAGTGTTCATACCAAACATAATGAACCATAACAGAAACCTTACATCCCACAATGGATCACCCTAACCAGATGCACCTCTCAGGGATGGGGTTGTAGTTCTGGCATGTGGATTGATGGTTTGGAGGTACAATGGGAGGGCAGGGATATTTTAACAGGAGGACTTGAACAGGAGGTCCACAAAGCTGTCTGCCCCAGGTAAACACAGGTAGCTGCCGGGAGATAACAGGAACATGGTGCCTTCTGACCATAGGTGTGGGGTCTACGTTCCCACTTACTGGAAAGACAGAGTCCAAACCCACACTCCATGAAGACGGCTCTACACACCTCTCCAGGGCATAAGCACGTTGTTTCAAATCGTCCTTTTCCAAACGATATTCTCCTGTACTGACATTTAACAAATTATTATCTGGCAAACTAAATTTTGATTGATAGGATGAAATCGATCAACATGTTTACTGATAGATTTTTGTTCTGAATTTCCAGGTTCATCAAGGAGCTAATTTTTATAGGTCGCCTTGAAGATTTCACAAAGATATTTTTATTAGCAAAACTGTAATCAACACCAGCTGTATTCAGAATTTAATTGACCCACTTGGGCAATCATTTATCTAACAAAGTAATGGATCTTAGGGCAAGGGAGAGATAAAAGACAGAGGTTGGAGTTTAAATAGAAAACAAATCAAAATTAAAGAGAGAGTTTATCATTTTGAAATGGTGTGGCCAAGATTTCTTGGAAAGAAAAATTAGCTAGTCCTCTAAATACAACATTAGTATTAGTAGACATCTGAGCACCATTTCACCGTGGGGGAGATTTATACGATATTGTGGGACTTTCAGGGCATCCCAATATGGCAATCTAAAACTAAATAACAAGTTTCCTGTCTCAGTTTTCCCATCAGAAATATAAGGTATATTTCCCTGTATTTGAGATTTGGTGGGATCAGAAGAATAAACGTGAACTATTCCATGTGTATGATGGCGGACACTCTCAATTATCAACCTATTGGAGGACACTATCCTTTTGTTTTTTAAGTAAGATCAAACAATTTTTTATACAACCTGTAACAAAAAGGAGAATGTGGTGAAATTTAAAAATCAAGAGACTCCTGAGTCTTATTTGTGTGTGTGATTTTAAACCGAATTTTGAACATTATGTCTATATGGATGAACTTCAATAAGGTTCAGAGCATATAAAAATGTTATCTCCTTCAGATGGCTTTGACCTTTCTCCAATTTCCAAGTCAGTTAATCAGCACATATTCAGCACATATTATGTTGCATAATAGGACCAAGTCTGTAACAAAATGTTATGATGGAAAAAAGGCCTAAATTCCTTTTAAATGACAGAATTAAGTTTTGAGGAGTGAATCATTCGTAATTTTTTTTTTTTTAATCTGCTGAGAGAAAGGGATTGAGTGAAAAAAACCTCAGGGTAGCTGTATCTTCTTCATTTTGCCTTGTATTGTGTGATGGGAAGGTAGAAGTAGACTTACTTTAAAATATCTTATGAGCTTACCCTCATTGGTTAATAACAGCTGTGGGCAGCCTCTGAAATTTATCCAAACCTCACAACCCAGGAAACAAGGCAGAAATCTCCATGCTATTAAAAATAAATGCGCCATTTTTAGCCACTGTTTTGTTCTGTAATAATTGGCCAACTTCAAGTCCAACCTCAGAGTTTTTGGATTGTCAGTGTAGACAGAAACACTTCTTTGTGGAAAGAAATTTTCTCAATCCCCTATTACATCTGTCTATACCTCTCTACCAATCCACACCTAGCTTTCTCATAATTAAATGAGAGACTGAAATCAGGCTATCTACTAATTCTTAATGAATTCCTTAAGTAGTCTTTACAGGAGAATGTAGGTCTTTTAAAAGAAACAATTATGCGGAGGGAGCCCGCCTCACCCAATTTACAAGCTGGGAGCAAAAGCAGGTTTAGAGCTGTGTGTCAACACCAACCATTGTTCCTACTGGGGGACAATTTTCATGATATTCTTCAAGAATGTAAAATAAGGTTAGTTGGAACATGCAATTCTAATCCCTTCCAGCACTTATCACTCTTCAAACATTCAATAGCCACCCTTAATACCATTACCTCTGGGACAACATTTGAGTAGGCCCCTGCAATCTAACAACAAGAGACCCCAGAGAAAGACTGTGGTTTAAAAGCCTGGTTAAAGATTAGCACAAACAGTAATAAGAAGGTTCTTAGGAAAGAATCAGGACAGCTGCAGCTGAATCCTTGCTACCTGCTGAGGGTTGCTAAGCAACTTGGGCCTACCACTGCCCCAAGGGTGTTTTACTTTACAATTAGGATTTTTGAAGGGGATGAGGGGGAAGAGGGAGGGGTGATTCCTAGTGAAACCGACGTAGATCCATATATACGAATGTGTGTTGTTGTGGGTTTTTTTAATAGGGAAACTGTGTCACTCCGTCCTTTCAAAGGTAGAACACCCCCTATAAAGCAGATATTTTTTTTGATGTAACTGACAAAAATCTAACAATAACATGGAGTTTTAAAAGTGACATTTTGACTCTAAGGGAGGAATTATTTGCAATTTGTTTTGAACAGAAGCTTAGTTCGTGTCAGTGGTGAACCTCCAGACAATCATTAGTTTAAACTGCCTGCTATGTGTTTAAAAATTTCAGTCAATTTAGAGCTGATCTGAATTGCAAATGTGATGGTAATAAGCCATTAGGGAACTGCATATCTCTTTTTTGCACTTACAACCCTCTGCTTTAAGGAGCTCCAACTACACTGAAATATGAAAATATCATTTTAATCATGCGCATTGTCGACAAACATAGAAATGCTGGAGACTCAGAAGTGGGAAAGTGGCATTCGGAGGCTAAACATGGGAAGCTGTGACAAGAATGAAGAAACACATATAACATTTACTTTAAATTATATACAGTAATAAGATTTTCCAAAAACAAATATTCAGTTTTGTTTGTAATGCAACTCGAATCTCCAAGCCCAACATCTGGATAAAATTTATTTTCTTTGGATTTTAGAATTAGACTTAGCCCAAACGCTTTATGACGCCACTTGGGAAATCAAGAGAACTGCTTCTATGGTCAGATTTCAGCTTGCAGTACAAATAATGAGTTTTTAAGGGTGCTTATCAATTAAAACTCTTATTTAAATAGCCTATTTTGGTTCTCTAAAATACTGTGTATTTTTGTAGTCTCAGAACCATTAATGTCAAGAAGTATTTTATTTTCTCAAAGGAGTTTCAGTTCAGAAGCTTAGACAGTAGCACAGAAATTCATCATGATGATGCAAAAATCTCACCCCATCATTAGATTTCTCCGTCGTCAGGTATATACTTAATTGAATAAAAGAGAAGGAAATTGAGAACAAAAAGAGGTGAGCTTTCCGTATTTTCAGTGGATAAGGTACATTTTCTTGATTCTCAGATACTATTTTTGTAAGCCATTTGATTTCAAAGCTAAGCAGAACCATTGCAAGAAAGGGCTGACAACCGACCAGCTGGTCAACTAGCCATATCAAATCATTTAGTATTTGTCTTTTCATTTCTGTACCTCACACATCTCTTCCCTTTTGAATTCACTGAAGTTTGGTACTTGGCTTTGTTTCAGCTGTATGAATAGAACCCCAGAAAGTTCCCTTTCTCCCACTTGCCAGAATCCTTGGGAAATATGGAAACTTATGAGTAATGCATTCATGACATGTTTTCTCTCAACAAATTAAATATTTGCTAAGTTAAAGATAAAGTGTAACATCATTGGTAAATATAGCACAAAATGATAGAATTTGAGTCCCAGAGGAAAATCTTAGTTAGAATTTAACTCCAGGGGGCCTTAGTCATCCATGAGGTCAGGGCTCTGGCCAATCCCAATGTTTGTTTATTTCCTTGAGAATGAAAGATAAGGGCACGAACTCTGTGATGTCAGTTACATTGGTGAAAAGAGAACCTCTCAAGTGTCAGCTTTTAGGCTGTGTCTGGACTCCGAGAAATAGAAAAATAAAATTTTAAAAAGAAAGAAATTCTCAAAAATAGCAGCCCATCTTTTCCATGCTGCATTGCTTCACTTGATCTTAAATGACTTATTTCCAAACTATGATTATAACAGGGAGAGTCTCTAGCTATGTCTAAGCCAGAAATATGAAGTAGAAATGGAGCCAATCATACATATGAATGAGGAAGGTAAAGCCTGTATAAGGAAAAGGGACTTTTCCTCCACCTCGTGCATCTTCCCTTTCTTTATTCATCCATTCATTCACTCAACAAGTAATTACTGAGCCTTCTCTGTGTGCACAGAATTGTGGTAGGCACTGCAGAGACACAAGGATGAATTAGAATATTGATCCTGCACACCAGGAATTGACTAAGAGAAACAAAGCCTTTCCATAACTAACTATATATAAGATAGGGAAGTGGGAAGTGCCAAAAGAGGCACAGAAAGGTGCTAGGAAGTAGGTGTCAGAGGGCCAAGGTATTGGCGATGTTAAGAGCTACAGCTATGGAATCGGAAAGAACAAGACCCAATTGTTCTCTGGACTTGAATAATACTGAGCAACTTGCACAACCATGCTATGTCTCAGACTGCCCATCTAAAAAATAAGAATTACTCAACAGATTTTATATATTTCCCCAGTCAGCACCCTGTCTTCTCCATAAAGCTGTTTTAAATCTTCTCAACTCTCTTGAAACCTCTAACTTACTATGCTTCCTCTCCCTCAGAGCAGATGACCTCAATTCCCATCCTCCAGAGGAAATGGAATCCACCCGCTAAAAACCCACTCAACTTCCTGCCACCAGCCTACACACCTAACAGAATCCCAAATCATCCCTCACTGTCAGAGACTCACTTTATTAATTACTTCTCTGCTCTTGTCCTGCAAAGTCAAATGCTCCTCTTTGCTGCCTAGGGCTCATCAGCATTTAGAATTGTACCAGTCTTTACTATTTTAAAAACAACAAAAACGAAAACTACCCTCAATACTCCTCAATAATCTCTCTCACTTTCTATACATCCTGTGCTCTCTGCTCTGTCCTCTGTGGTTACCACTAGTCACATGTAGCCATTTACATGTAAATTAATTAAAATTTAAAAAAATTTAAAACTCAATTCCTCAGCAGCAATAGCCACATCTTAAATGACTAATGGCAATCATAGAAGATAGCACAGGGCCAGATTGCAAACCCAGGAAATACGGAACCAGAGTCTGCGATTTCTATCCCCTCTACTATATTGCGTATCTGCTGTGCACCGGGCACTGACGTGTGTGTGTGTGCGTGTGTGTGTGTGTGTGTGTGTATTGCGACCTGAAAGACAGCATGTATTTAACGCATATACATTGAATACGGACTATCCATTTGATCTTCATAGTCCTTTGCAGTGAGCATCATTATGCCACAGTGTAGATCAGGATCAGAGGCTATGTCTTGCCCAGAGCCCCACAGTGTCTGTGCTGGAGTCCAAGTCTTCGGCAGTATGTACAAACAAATCATAATATTCTCTGAATATCTCAATCCACTTCTCAACATTTGAAATATATCTATGTTCATGCTCGCTTTTAATAAAATCAAATGGATATTAAATTTGAGAAGCAAAACTTTAAGAAAATAAAGTTCCACAAAATAAAACTAAATTAAACCTCTCCATTCCATAAAATAAAACTAAATTAAACAGCAACTAAAGTCCCAGACAATTGCTAACTTAGATGCAAATCAATCAAATGTGAATGAAGGATTTCTGTGTCCAGCTTGCCCCAGCTCATAAAGCCTGGCCAATAGTTTTTGAGCCTGGTACCTGGAGGCTCCCCGCTGTTCCTGTTTGTGTGGCCATGCGGAGCGCTCACAGCAAATCCAAGTCCAATCTGCAATGTTCAGTGCTGCAGCATTCCCAAGACCTCAGCTTCTGCATGAATCTACACACAAACGGTATTTTGCACAGGAAGCATACAGCTTCAGGTTCATTCTAAGAACATTAAAAGTAATGTTCAGTCTGTGAGGTCTCTGAGCCCATTTTTGTCCAGGGTAGCAAGAAGTCCGATCTTCCTTTGTCTAGTGTTTGCCTCCATAGTTTGAGGATTTCTAGGATCTCTAACAATGACCCTTTTGGAGACATATGTGTTGCTCCTGCCCAGAGTGTAGGTAGAGGCTTAGGGTGTCTCTCAAGCCCAATCTCAGAAACTGTGGAGTTCAAGCGAGCACGCTCACTGCCTTGGTTGCCTCCAGCTGGGTTTCACAGCAACCTACAAAGCAGTCTTTTTTTCCATTACCAGAATCTCAACACCCCACAGTGGGGCCACACTTAGATGTGTATCTCTGAAGCCAAAAGCTCTACAACCTACAACAA
The DNA here is from genome assembly GCF_000951045.1 of Mandrillus leucophaeus. NCBI lineage: Eukaryota > Metazoa > Chordata > Mammalia > Primates > Cercopithecidae > Mandrillus > Mandrillus leucophaeus. The sequence goes on along the minus strand of NW_012106030.1, from coordinate 4,235,364 downwards.
CCAAAAAAGTTTTAATTAAATTAATTGTAAAGATATATCCAGCTTGGGTTAGTGTAGCCAGAAATTTGCTTTTTTCTCCCGTGACCACATTTCTGCCCCATCTGTCCCGTGGTTTACATTTTTTACCCTTCTCCAATCTACAGACACACATACCTGTTGAAGAAGTCGCTCCTCCCAGTCCTAGAATCTGATTTATATTTTACCCCAGGATGAATCACCTCCATGACTGTGGGCAATGGGACTCTTAAATTATAGTCCACAGAGACAATCATGCACATAATAAAATAATAGAAATTTGGCATTAAAAAATTGATCTACCTCATAACCATTAGGATGGCTACTATCAAAAAAAGAAAAATAGAAAATAACAAGTGTTGATGTAGATGTGGAAATACTGGAACGCTTGTTCATTGCTAGTGTGAATATAAAATGGTACAACCACTATGGAAAACATATGGTAGTTCTTCAAAAAATTAGAAGTAGAACTACAACATGATCCAAGTATTCCACTTCTGGGTATACACACGAAAGAATTAAAAGCAGTGGGAGGCTGAGGCGGGCAGATCACAAGGTCAGGAGATTGAGACCATCCTGGTTAACATGGTGAAACCCCATCTCTACAAAAAAAAAAAAAAAAAAAAAAAAAAAATTAGCCAGGCACGGTGGCAGGCGCCTGTAGTCCCAGCTACTCAGGAGACTGAGGCAGGAGAATGGCATGAACCTGGGAGGCAGAGCTTGCAGTGAGCCGAGATCGCGCCCCTGCACTACAGCCTGGGTGACAGAGCGAGACTCCATCTCAAAAAAAACAAAAACAAAAAAGAATTAAAAGCAGGGTCTCAGAAAACTATTTGTACATTCATGTTCATAGCAGCATTATTCCCAATAGGGAAGAGGTAGAAGCAACCTAAGTGTCCATCCATGGATAAATGAAACGTGGTATCTATGTATAATGGAAAATTATTTAGCCTTAAAAAGGAGGGCAATTCTGACACATGCTACAACATGGATAGACTTTGCAGTTATGATGCTAAGTGAAATAAAACCAGTCCCCAAAGGACAAATATTGTATAACTCCACTGATACAAGGCAGCTAGAGCCATCAAATTCAGAGACAGAAAGTGGAATGATAGTTTCCAGGGGCTGTGGAAGAGGGGCATGGAGAGGTATTTTAAATCAGTACAGAGTTTCAGTTACAAGATGAAAAGAGTTCTGAAAATATATGGTGGTGATACAATATGAATATACTTAATGTGTACTTAATGCCACCGAACTGTACACCTAAAAGTAGTGAAGATCATAAATTGTGTGTACTTCATCATAATTTATATACATGAATATATCCATAAATTACCATATATATTTACTTATAAATTTACATACCTAGAGAGTACATATACATACATACATATACATGTATACAGAAAGAGAGAGTTCTTAGTGTATGCCCAGCAGTGGACTAAGCATTTCACTGCACATAATCCCCACCACAACCCCAAGTAACACTACTATTATCACTATTTTACAGAGGTGGAAACTGAAGCGTTGAGTGACTAAATGATTTGTTTAAGGCTACGCAAATAGTAAGTGTCATCCACTGGATGCAAGCCAAGGTCCCCTTGCACTAGAGCTCACAATATTCACCCTTCTGTTCTATCATTCCATGCCCTGAACTGTTTATTGTTACACAATGTCATCTTGTTACACTGAGCAAACCAAGACTTTTAGTCAATCACATTCTCTGTGGTTGGTCTCTAATTCTGGATTTGTAGTAGGGAATTTAGAATGATCATTTTCTGTCTCTTAAAGAGTCTATATTTTGTGGTTCATGGCATTCAGTTTCTTTTTTTTTCCTTTTTTAAAATTTTGTTTTTCATTTCAATAGGTTTTTGGGGAATAGGTGGTGTCTAGTTACATGAATAAGTTTTTTAGAGGTGATTTCTGAGATTTTTGGTTCACCCATCACCAGAGCAGTGTACACAGCACCCAATGTGTAGTCTTTTATCTCTCACTGTCCCCTACCCTTTCTCCTGAGTCCCCGAAGTCCAATGTATCATTTTGATGCCTTTGAATCCTCATGGCTCAGCACTAACATATGAGTGAGAACACATGATGTTTGGTTTTTCCGTTCCTGAATTACTTCCCTTAGAATAATAGTCTCCAATTGCATCCAGATTGCTGCAAATGCCATCATTTTGTTCCTTTTCATGGCTGAGTAGTATTCCATGGTGGGGGGGTGTGTGTGTGTGTGTGTGTGTGTATACATATACATATAACATATATATACACACACACATATATATAACATTTATTTATCTACTCATTGATTAATGGGCATTTAAGCTGGTTCCATATTTTTGCAATTGCAAATTGTGCTGCTATAAACATGTGTGTGCAAATGTCTTTTTCGTATAATGACTTCTTTTCCTCTGGGTGGATACCTAGTAATGGGATTGCTGGATCAAATGGTAGATCTACTTTTAGTTCTTGAAGGAATCTCCATGCTGTTTTCCATAGTGGTTGTACTAGTTTACATTCCCACCAACAGTGTAAAAGTGTCCCCCTTTCACCACATCCATACTAACCTCTATTATTTTTGATTTTTTGATTATGGCTATTCTTGAAGGAGTGAGGTGGTATTGCATTGTGGTTTTGATTTGCATTTCCATGATCATTAGTAATGTTGATCATTTTTCCTTCTGCTTGTTGGTCATTTGTATATCTTCTTTGAATAATTGTCTATTTATGTCCTTAGCCCTATATTTGATGGGAATTTTTTTTTTCTTGCTGATTTAAGTTCTCTGTAGATTCTGGGTATAGTTGAGATTGTGAAGATTTTCTCTCATTCTGTGGGTTGTCTATTTACTCTGTGCAAAAAAAAATAATATTCAGCAGAATAAACAGACAACCCATAGAGTGGGAGAAAATCCTACAGAGTACTTTAATTAAGTCTCATCTGTTTATCTTTGTTTTTGTTGCATTGTTTTTGGGTTCTTGGTCATGAAGTCTTTGCCTAAGCCAATATCTAGAAAGGTTTTTCTGATGTCATCTTCTAGAACCTTTATGGTTTCAGGTCTTAGATTTAAGTTTCTGATTCATCTTGAGTTGATTTTTTGTATAGGGTGAGAGATGAGGATCCAGTTCCATTCTTCTACATGTGGCTTGCCAATTATCTCAGCACCATTTTTTGAGTAGGGTGTCCTTTCCCCACTTTATGTTTTTGTTTGCTTTGCCAAAGATCAGTTGGCTGTAAGAATTTGACTTTATTTCTGGGTTCTCTATTCTGTTCCATTGGTCTATGTGCCTATTTTTATACCAGTACCATGCTGTTTTGGTGACTATGGCCTTATAGTTTAAAGTCGGGTAATGTGATACCTCCATATTTATTCTTTTTGCTTAGTCTCGCTTTCACTACGTGGGCTCTTTTGTGGTTTCATATGAATTTTAGGGTTGTTTTTTCCTAGTTCTGTAAAGAATGATGGTGGTATTTTGATGGGAATTGCATTGAATGTGTAGATTGCTTTTGGCAGTGTGGGAATTTTCACAGTATTGATTCTACCCATCCATGAGCATGAGATATGTTTCTACTTGTTTGTGTCATTTATGATTTCTTTCATCAATGTTTTGTGGTTTTCCTTGTAGAGGTCTTTCATGTTCTTTGTTAGGTATATTTCTAAGTTTTTGTTGTTTTTGTTTTGTTTTGTTTGCAGC
>NW_012106030.1:4202572-4231606 GCF_000951045.1 Mandrillus leucophaeus | reverse complement strand
TTGTAGTAGGGAATTTAGAATGATCATTTTCTGTCTCTTAAAGAGTCTATATTTTGTGGTTCATGGCATTCAGTTTCTTTTTTTTTCCTTTTTTAAAATTTTGTTTTTCATTTCAATAGGTTTTTGGGGAATAGGTGGTGTCTAGTTACATGAATAAGTTTTTTAGAGGTGATTTCTGAGATTTTTGGTTCACCCATCACCAGAGCAGTGTACACAGCACCCAATGTGTAGTCTTTTATCTCTCACTGTCCCCTACCCTTTCTCCTGAGTCCCCGAAGTCCAATGTATCATTTTGATGCCTTTGAATCCTCATGGCTTAGCACTAACATATGAGTGAGAACACATGATGTTTGGTTTTTCCGTTCCTGAATTACTTCCCTTAGAATAATAGTCTCCAATTGCATCCAGATTGCTGCAAATGCCATCATTTTGTTCCTTTTCATGGCTGAGTAGTATTCCATGGTGGGGGGGTGTGTGTGTGTGTGTGTGTGTGTATACATATACATATAACATATATATACACACACACATATATATAACATTTATTTATCTACTCATTGATTAATGGGCATTTAAGCTGGTTCCATATTTTTGCAATTGCAAATTGTGCTGCTATAAACATGTGTGTGCAAATGTCTTTTTCGTATAATGACTTCTTTTCCTCTGGGTGGATACCTAGTAATGGGATTGCTGGATCAAATGGTAGATCTACTTTTAGTTCTTGAAGGAATCTCCATGCTGTTTTCCATAGTGGTTGTACTAGTTTACATTCCCACCAACAGTGTAAAAGTGTCCCCCTTTCACCACATCCATACTAACCTCTATTATTTTTGATTTTTTGATTATGGCTATTCTTGAAGGAGTGAGGTGGTATTGCATTGTGGTTTTGATTTGCATTTCCATGATCATTAGTAATGTTGATCATTTTTCCTTCTGCTTGTTGGTCATTTGTATATCTTCTTTGAATAATTGTCTATTTATGTCCTTAGCCCTATATTTGATGGGAATTTTTTTTTTCTTGCTGATTTAAGTTCTCTGTAGATTCTGGGTATAGTTGAGATTGTGAAGATTTTCTCTCATTCTGTGGGTTGTCTATTTACTCTGTGCAAAAAAAAATAATATTCAGCAGAATAAACAGACAACCCATAGAGTGGGAGAAAATCCTACAGAGTACTTTAATTAAGTCTCATCTGTTTATCTTTGTTTTTGTTGCATTGTTTTTGGGTTCTTGGTCATGAAGTCTTTGCCTAAGCCAATATCTAGAAAGGTTTTTCTGATGTCATCTTCTAGAACCTTTATGGTTTCAGGTCTTAGATTTAAGTTTCTGATTCATCTTGAGTTGATTTTTTGTATAGGGTGAGAGATGAGGATCCAGTTCCATTCTTCTACATGTGGCTTGCCAATTATCTCAGCACCATTTTTTGAGTAGGGTGTCCTTTCCCCACTTTATGTTTTTGTTTGCTTTGCCAAAGATCAGTTGGCTGTAAGAATTTGACTTTATTTCTGGGTTCTCTATTCTGTTCCATTGGTCTATGTGCCTATTTTTATACCAGTACCATGCTGTTTTGGTGACTATGGCCTTATAGTTTAAAGTCGGGTAATGTGATACCTCCATATTTATTCTTTTTGCTTAGTCTCGCTTTCACTACGTGGGCTCTTTTGTGGTTTCATATGAATTTTAGGGTTGTTTTTTCCTAGTTCTGTAAAGAATGATGGTGGTATTTTGATGGGAATTGCATTGAATGTGTAGATTGCTTTTGGCAGTGTGGGAATTTTCACAGTATTGATTCTACCCATCCATGAGCATGAGATATGTTTCTACTTGTTTGTGTCATTTATGATTTCTTTCATCAATGTTTTGTGGTTTTCCTTGTAGAGGTCTTTCATGTTCTTTGTTAGGTATATTTCTAAGTTTTTGTTGTTTTTGTTTTGTTTTGTTTGCAGCTATTGTGAAAGGGGTTGAATTCTTGATTTGATTCTCTGCTTGGTCACTGTTGCTGTATAGCAGAGCTACTGTGTACATTAATTTTGTATAATGAAACTTTGCCAAATTAATTTACCAGTTCTAGGAGCTTTTTGGAGGAGTCTTCAGGGTTTTCTAGGTATATAATCATATCATCAGCAAACAGCAACAGTTTGACTTCCTCTTTACCTATTTGGATGCACTTTATTTCTTTTGTCTGATCGCTCTGGCTTGGACTTCTAATACTATGCTGAATAGAAGTGGTGAAAGCGGGCATCCTTGTCTTGTTCCTGTTCTCAGGGGAAATGCTTTCAACTTTTCCCCATTCAGTATAATATTGGCTGTGGGTTTGTCATAAGCAGTTTTCATTACCTTAAGTTATGTCCCTTCTATGCCGATTTTGCTGAGGGTTTTAATCATAAATGATGCTGGATTTTGTCAAATGCTTTTTCTGCATCAATTAAGATGATCATGTGATTTGTTTTTAATTCTGTTTATGTAGTGTATCACATTTATTGACTTACATATGTTAAACTATCCCTGCATCCCTGGTATGAAACCCACTTGATCATGGTGGATTATGTATTTGATATGTTGTTGGATTCAGTTCACTAGTATTTTGTTGAGGATTTTTTGCAACTATGTTCATCAGGAATATTGGTCTGTAGTTTTCTTTTTTTGTTATGTCCTTCCCTGGTTTTGGTATTAAGGTGATACTGGCTTCATAGAATGATTTAGGGAAATTTTCCTCTCTCTATCTTTTGGAGTAATGTCAATAGGATTGGTACCAATTTTTCTTTGAACGTCTGATCGAATTTAGCTGTGAATCTATCTGGTTCTGGACATTTTTTTGTTGGCAATTTTTTTTATAACCATTTCAATCTTGCCGCTTGTTATGGGTCTGTTCTGAGATTCTATGTCTTCCTGGTTTAATCTAGGAGGCCTGTACATTTCCAGGAATTTATCCATCTCCTCTAGATTTACTAGCTTATGTGCATAAAGGTTTTCATAGCAGCCTTGAATAATCTTTTGTATTTTGTGGCATCGGTTGTAATATCTCCCATTTCATTTCTAATTGAGCTTGTTTGGATCTTCTCTCTTCTTGGTTAATGTCGCAAATGGTCAATTTTATTTATCTTTGCAAAGAACCAGCTTTTTGTTTCATTTATCTTTTGTATTTTGTTTGTTTGTTTGTTTCAGTTTTATTTAGTTCTACTCTGATCTTCGTTATTTATTGGGTTTGGGTTTGGATTGTTCTTGTTTCTCCACTTCCATGAGGTGTGACCTTAGATTGTTTATTTGTGCTCTTTCGGACTTTTTGATGTAAGCATTTAATGCTATGAAACTTTCCTCTTAGCACTGCTTTTGCTGTATCCCAGATGTTTTGATAGTTTATGTCACTATTATCATTCATTACAAAGAATTTTTTAATTTCCATCTTGATTTCATTGTTGACCCAATGATCATTCAGAAGCAGGTTATTTAATTTCCATGTATTTGCATGGTTTTGAGGGTTCCTTTTGGAGTTGATTTCCAATTTTATTCCACTGTGGTCTAAGAGAGTACTTGATATAATTTTGATGTTCTTAAATTTACTGAGACTTGTTTTGTGGCCTATCATATGGTCTGTCTTGGAGAATGTTCCATGTGCTGATGAATAGAATGAATATTCTGCAGTTGTTGGGTAGAATGGTTGGTAAATATCTGTAAAGTCCATTTGTTCTAGGGTATAGTTTAAGTCCATTGTTTCTTTGTTAATTTTCTGTCTTAATGACCTGTCCAGTGCTCTCAGTGGAGTATAAAAGTCCCCCACTATTATTGTGCTGCTGTCTATCTCATTTCTTAGGTCTAGTAGTAATTGTTTTATAAATTTAGGAGCTCCAGTATTAGGTGCATATATATTTAAAATTGTGATATTTTCCTGTTGGACTAGTTATTTTATCATTGTATACTGTCCCTCTCTGTCTTTTTTAACTGCTGTTGCTTTAAAGTTTTTTTTTGGTCTGATATAAGGATAGCTACTCCTTGTTGCTTTTGGTGTCCATTCGCATGGAATATTTTTTCCACCCCTTTACATTAAGTTTATGTGAGTCTTTATGTGTTAGGTGAATCTCCTGAAGACAGAAGAAACTTGGTTGGTCAATTCTTATCTATTCTGCATTTTTTAAGTGAAGCATTTAGGCCATTTACTTTCAATGTGAGTATTGAAATGTGAGTTACTATTCTATTCATTGTACTATTTGTAGTCTGAATACCTTGGCTTTTTTTCATTGTGTTATTGTTATACAGGTCCTGTGAGATTTATGCTTTAAGGAGGTTCTATTTTGGTGTATTTTGAGGATTTTCTTTTTGGTTATTATGTATTCATAATTATCACTTATTGAGGATATACTGTATGTTAGGTTTGCTTTAGTTTCTTCGCGTATTTTCTGCAATACCTACAACATTACTACATGATAGCATCCTTATTACCATTTATAAAATCAAGGCCCTGAGGCTTTAAAGTTAAGTGACTGGATTACACAACTAGTAAAACTGGGAGTAGAACCTCAATTTGTTGAAATCCAAAATGTGCTTCACTAAGTCATACTCTCCTCTATTACTCAACAATCAATGGACACATGAGCAACTTAGTTTCTCAATCTTTAATTTGGCCTTGGCTTAAATATCCTTTCATAGGATTGTTACCAATATTAACAGTCTGGTTATCTTTAAGACAATATATATGCTCTTAAAATAGTCTTTCAAAGTAAGTATTTTCATCAGTACTCTTACCAGTAGGGTTAGGAGGTTGGACTAATGAACTCTCAGTTCTGACATTTTCTAAACTGTAATTCTATTATACAACTGCATTAAGACATTAAGACAAGAAGACACATGAGAAATATGGAGAAGCATAATTCAGAGAGGTAATAAGTTTCCTTACAAGTTTAATGTCTTACTACAGCCTAATAGGTCTTGCCTTAGAAGTTCAGCCTCTTAATATTACTTTTCACATAACATACTCTTGACAGCATTTATTATTAATGATCATCCATGAGTTATGAAGGACAAAATCATGTGAATGGAATCCAAAAGTCAAACAACCGTCTCTCAGAAGCAATTGAACCTTATCCAACTGCAGCATAATTTTGGGAATGAGCTAAAGAGTAGCACTGAAGAAAATGCTTTGCTTGGGGTAGTGATTTAATCTCTAAGGAGTGCCACCAGAAATATAAATGGAGCAGGAGAGAGGAAAAAGTGGTCACGCTATTAAGAAACATGCATGGTCAGTCCCACAATAGGTCAGTTGTATGTGCAACCCAGAACTTTAAATCACATGGATTCTGAAGGCTTGGACGCAGATGTATTTCTTCATTCAACACTCCCTGGCTCCTCGGTATTGGCAAATTCAGATCTGTAAAGGGTCAAATGTGTTGAACTCCTGTCAAACTTTCCAGGGTGGGTTAAAGTCAGTAATTTTCTTCTTAATCCTGAGGCCACAGTGTGTTCAAGTTAGAAATCTACTCCATATGTTCATGATATTATTTCACAGAAGCTCCTAAAAGATTTCTTCATGAGAACTCTGTGAGGTTTCCAAACATCCCTGGCCTCTTAAGATTGGTTTAACTTCAACATTAGAAATAAAAACATCATTAGTTAACATCAGTATCTCTTATTGAGACTCTAGTATATGCAAAGCACTTTTTCATGCATTATCTCATTGAATTCTCACAACCAGCCAGCCAATTGGATGGAAGCATCTCCTTTTTCAGATACGAAGGCACAGATGGATAAACAGCAACTCAAATGTGTCCAGCTGGCTTATGGCCTCTGCTGAGGGCTGAACCTTGAGTCTATCTGGCTCCAAAGCTCATATCCTTTTACTACATCACACTGTTTCTAAAGCTGGTTTCTTTTTAGATTAGAAAATGATAGGTATTCTCTTGAAATATGGGATATGCCCTTGTTTAGAAGAAAATGAAGTCCAGCAACATGTTCTCTGTTACCTATCCCCTTCCTTCCCCAACTGACCTGCCGGCCATAGTGATATTGTAATGTTATTATCCTCTATAGAAAGGGTTCTTTGTTTGGGTCTTTTAAAACTGCAAACTAGTCATTCTGGGGGGGGAAAAAAAGGCAAGCAGCTTGAATTTGTACCCGTAAGTTTGTTTGCATGCCCATTACTCGTGTCCCTTTTCTTTAAACTGAACTTGTCAAACTGTTTTTACAAGTATTGAAAATGTTGCCACCCATTTAATCTTCTCTAGAATAAAAATTCTAAATGGTTTTGTAGAGAACTGAAAAGTGCTAGTTTTGCTAACATTTGGAGAATTTGAAGTTAAAATGGAAAGATATTAAATGATCAAAAAGGCAAGAGAAATGTCACCAGAGCCAAGATTGTGTGCCCTGACTCACCAGTTCCATGGTTGCATTCTCGCTGAAGTGTCTGGTATCTTGTACCTTAAGAAAACACAAATTTGACTTATTCTTGCAAGATGCTAACAAAGTCAACTTTAAATCTAATAAAATAAAAAATCTCCAGCGAATTCTCAAGTAGAAGAATTAAAAATAGGAAAATAAAAAGTCTAAAAGAAGCAAAAAAAATTTTTTATGCCATCCACTCCATGCCAGAATCCTGCCAGGTATTTTAACCTAGTACTTTTTTCTTATTGTGACCGAACAAAGTAGGTTTTATTCTCATTTCATAAATGAGGCATCTGAGTTCTTCATCTGAGGTCATAAATCTTTTCCAAGGTCACACAAGAAGTAAATAGAAATCCTAGTATCAAAACTAAGTTCTAACTCCAAAACCCATTCCTTTTTCATTTTATTAAATTGTTGCCTTGAATTTTAAAATACATGAAATAGTCACTAAACTACATTTTCATTGACTAATAATTATTATGGGAGAATTCTTGTAGAGAAGTTCATAAAGCAGTAGAACTTGCCAAGTAAACACATTTTTAATGATGATGACCAAAGCATACTCATACATTTAAACAGGTGAGGTGATCATTATATTGCTCGCCTGTTTAAACAAGATTTTCATTCATTTAAGAAATATAACATGGCATGATGCATGTTTGGAAGAGATAAGACATACCTCTGAGCCACCATCTGAGGGGGTGAAGGCAGAGACCCATGATGTGAGAGGAAAGACAGTGATGCAAAATGTATTTTATCTCAAAGAAGCATATGCCTTGAGGTCTTTTCATTGAAAGCATTAAAGTCCGAGGGAAGAAGAAAAACTACAGAGCCTTTTCTTATTTTCCTCATCAACATGAAATGATTTATCTTACTTGCCTTATGTTTTATGCCATAAATAGAAAACATTGATAGAATAACTGTGCAAACACTTCCAAATAACTATTTCAAATAAGTTAAGAAAATATTATCTATCAAATCATCCTGATGCCATTAATATTGAAAAGAGAAACATCACACAGTTCATCCGAATCAGTGATCATTTAAGTAAAATACACTGACACAGGATTTTGCATTTTTCCTCTGTAAGAAAGAAGCATCAGTGGAAAGCAATAGAGGAACATAAACAAAACAGACCGTGATAAGAAAATAGGTGGCCCCAGAATCTGTGTGAGAAATCTCAGACTCTTGGCACCATTCCCCCTTGTGCCTCTTTGGAAGCTCTAGCTCCTCCAGATCTTGGCTGTTACTTTTTCCAAAAGACACAACTCATCTGACTTGATGTGAAAACCCACCCTTGGGTCATTATCACCAGGTAATGGCAAATGCAGAGAAAACCCTATGCTTCCAAATCCTGGATTCTCTCATTCGCTTGGAATGTGCCACTTTCCAGGAAGTGTTCAGATCCCTTACGCCAGTAAGCTCCTCACCAGAACTCTCAGCCCTACCCCATGCAAGTTTGCTGCACCTCTCTGAATCTGAAAGCAGGTTAGCACAGCCTGATCTTTCCCAAGTATGGAGAATTAAACCACAGGCTCTATTTCAGTGAGTCATCACTCCTCTTCTTGTCTATTCTATGTCTAGAAAGATTTGTTTGCTCTTGTTACTCACCAGTCTTGTACCACCAGACAGCTTGGCTGCCTCTCAGTTATTTCATCTATTCAACTAGCATTTGGTCATCCCCCTCATCGTGATGTGCAGCAGATGGCTTGGGTTGTCCTCCTTCCTGCCCAGCAGAGTTGTGTTACAATAAGCATGACTTCAGTGCCTGTCAGCTAGCAGTGCTCCAAGCCACCACTTGCAAACTCCCTTCAGGCAATTTAATGAGGATGTTTAAGTGGTTATCTCAGTCCGTTTTCTGTTGCTTATGGCAGAATACTTGAAACTAGGTAATTTATAAAGAAAGGAAGTTTACTTATTAAATTTTGGAGGCTGAGAAATCCAAAGTTAAGGAACTACATCTGATGAGGGCCTTTCTGCTGGTGGGGACTCTGCAGATCCCCAAGTTGATTCAGGGCATCACATGGTAAGGGGGCTGAGTGTGATTGCTCAGATTTCTCTTCCTATCTTACAAAGCCACCAGTCCCATTCCCATGATAACCCACTAATCCATTAGCTTATTAATCTATGAATGGATTAATCCTGCCCTTATGACCCAATTGTCCCTTAAGGATTCCACTTCTCAATACTGCCACATTGGGGATTAAATTTCAACATGAGTTTTGGAGGGGACATTAAAACCATAGCAGTTGTGCTACAACAACTGACTGTGAAACTCAGGAGTATAGTCTCTGGCATATAACAGTCTGAGACAGTTACACTGCCATCTTCCTCTTGACTTAACTTGGGTCTGAGATTCAACTTGGCATGCCCCATAGGCTGGTATTCCATAAAACATGCTACATTTTTTAATGTAGTTTTGTACTCTATGCCAACCAAATGCCATGCTATTCATACAAATTTAATTTAAAACAATCTGTAATAGTCCGTTTTCATGCTGCCAATAAAGACGTACCTGAGATCGGGCAATTTACAAAAGAAAGAGATTTAATGGACTTACAGTTCCATGTGGCTTGGGAGACCTCACAATCATGGTGGAAGCTGAAAGGCACATCTCACATGGCGGCAGACAAGAGAAGACAATGAGAGCCAAGTACAACGGGTTTCACCATATCAAACCATCAGATCTCATGAGGCTTATTCACTACCAAGAGAACAGTATGGGGGAACTGCCCCCATGATTCAATTATTTCCCACCAGGTCCCTCTCACAACACATGGGAATTATGGGAGTACAATTCAAGATGAGATCTGGGTGGGGACACAGAGCCAAACCTTATCACTAAGCAAAATCCTTTATTTTCTCAAATATGCTTCTAATATCACACATCAACTTAGAGCAAGAAAACCTACCATATGGCTAGGATAATTGTTGGGAAAAATATTGAAAGACATTGTTTTATTCTACCAATCTAAACTTCTGTTTCTCACCACTGGTAGTATATTAGAATCCCCTATGGGACTTAAAAAAATTATAGATGCCTTAACTCCAGATTGCTGATGTCCCCTCCCAAAACATCAAGCTGCCATTCAAGCTTTTTCCATGTAGCAATATTGTAGCAATATTGTAAGGCTAATTCTGAGGCTCTAATAGAAATGTGGCTAACTAATGAATACCTTGAGCATTTCCATTTTACAGTGAGAAATATTACTGTAGCCATGAAATGTGTTCATATTCCAACCAGAGTTTGCCCTTCCCACTGGGGCCGAGGCTAAGAATTCCAGCTGGTAAATGGATAAATAGAATAAACATCCATGTAAATAATAAGGAAATTGCAATTAGGATCTGCTTTTAACACTTATACCTTTCTGTAATCGTCTGGTTAAACCATTCATCTTTTTTTAAAATAAAAGTGTTGTTCTCTTACAAGTCATTGCCTGAGTTATCCTGGATGTTCAGGTTACAAGAATAGATACATTCAGGCTATCTCAGATGTTAAATAAACACTGTAGGCCTATGAGAAAGGAAAGAAACTTCAAAACTAACTCTGCAATAGATACCAAAGATTGAAAGCAGAATGTTCTTTGTAATTTTTTAGGGTAGAATAGATGGTTCCTAGAGAGCAACTCTAGAATTCATCTCCTTAGCAAAGCATGGCATTGTGATCTGCACAGGAAAACTCAAAATGCTTCAAGTAGAAGGAATTTCATGTAGGAATTGGTTTCACAAGTGGTGAAAAGGTGAGAAGATCAACAGGCACTAGTGGGTTCCATTACAATCAACAATAATCTGCTGTCCCCCCGAGAGCTGGAAAGACAAAGAGAGAAGGTGGTGTTACAAGAAACCACAAAGCGTGGCCACCCGGGGGAAAGAGAACCATGGTAGCCCTGCCTGGTGGGAGGTTGCACTATCAAACGAGGTGCTTTCAGGCAGGAGCTGGAATCATAAAGGTTATATAGCCTCTGTCAGAGACACCAACCGAGTCAGGAAGAGAGGGAAAAATATGCCAGCTTTTCCCTTCTTCCTGCAGCCACATCTCCTACCAGTGCCTTCCATCAGCTTAACATAACCAGAAGTTAGTGATAGACATCAGTGCTGGAGAAATATAGAGAATTAATCCGAGGGCAAAGAGGCAAATTTCAGCACAGAGGGTATCTGTGGCTCCCAGCTCTATCACTTCACCGTCCTGATGATTCAGCATCTCAGTCTCTGTTTTATATGTTATGAATTCGAACTCACAAAAAGAAAGGGTATGTTTGGGTTGATTAGCCCTGCTCAATCTAAAGCAGTGTTATTAGGTACAGTTCTGTAGCAATACAGTTTCTATAAAACTCCTTTTCATTGAGCCACTTGTTCAACCAGTTATAGAGTTCTTGACATGTCACTTGGTGTAAAGCAAGACAACTACCACACAAAGGAAACATCCACAGTTAATATTCTCGGGAGAGGGACATGTTACATCTAGGAAGTACTTGGAGGTTTTTTGAGAAATCATCAATGTTATGAGCTGAATTTGTGCCTTTCTCCCAAATTCATATGTTGAAGCCCTACCCCCCCGCTGCTTAGAATGTAGCTGTATTTGAAGACAGGATCTTTAAGAAGGTCATTAAGTTAACATGAGGTCATTTGGGTGAGCTTTAATCCCATATAACCAATGTCATATGGAAAAGACTAGGACACAGACACAGAAGGAAGACCATATGAAGACAGAGGGAGAAGACAGACATATGCAAGCCAAGGAGAGAGGCCTCAGGAGAAACCAACCCTGTTGACACCTTGATCTGGGATTCCTAGCTTCCAGAATTGTAAGAAAATTAATTTTTATTGGCTGGGCACAGTGACTCACGCCTGTAATCCCGGTACTTTGGGTGGCCAAGGCGGGTGGATCATGAGGTCAGGAGATCGAGCCCATCCTGGCCAACAGGGTGAAACCCCGTCTCTACTAAAAATACAAAAATTAGCTGGACATGGTGGTGTGCACCTGTAGTTCCAGCTACTCAGGAGGCTGAGGTAGGAGAATCATTTGAACCCGGGAGGCAGAGTTTGCAATGAGCAGAGATCGCACCAGTGCACTCCAGCCTGGCAACAGAGCAAGACTCTGTCTCAAAAAAAAAAAAAAAAAAATATTAATTTTCCTTGTTTGAACCACTCAGTTGGTGATACTTTGTTATGGCAGCCCTAGTAACCTAATACAGTTAGCATATTAGGCTGAACTGTTTGTATAGATCAGCAGTATTTTGAAGGTCAATGTATAGTATGTTTAGTGATGATTACTTCGGTCACCAGTTCTCTTTAACATGGGTCTTTGTGTTAGTCAGCAAGGGCTGCCATAACAAAATACCACAGACCAAGTGACTGAAACAATAGAAATTTATTTCTTCACAGTTCTGGAGGCTGGAAGTCCAGATTAAGTTGTCAGTCAGTTCAGTTTCTCCTGAGGTCTCTCTCAGTTTGCAGACGACTGCTTTCTTACTGTGTCTTCATGGAACCTTTGCTCTGGGCAAGCTCATTCCTAATGTCTCTTCCTCTTTTTATAACGATACCAGTCATATTGGATTAGGGCCCCCTCGTCTGACCTCATCTCAACTTAATTACCTTTTCAAAGGCCCTATCTCCAAATACAGTCTCATTGCAGGTTAGGACTTCAACACATGAATTTTGAGGGAATATTACTCAATCCTTAACAGTCTTCAAACATGTAATCTTTTCTACTTTTAGTTGTAGCTATTAAAAGTGTTCGCATCTGGGCAGCAAAGATCTGGTCTGGAGACCCAGCTAGGACATTCCTTCTGAGTGTCATCAAGTTGATCATGAATTCTGATAGTCTTTAGTTCTCTAAAATGGGAATCCAAACCCTTATCTCACCAGGTCATTGTGGAAATGTAATTAGACTGTTGATGAGAGTATTTTGTGAACCATGAATGATAAAGTTTCATCATTGATATCCTCATGAGAATCCACGTACCTCCCAATGTTTACTTCTATCTGAAAGGTCATGCTCCACATAATCACCAGGTCCAGCCTATTCTTTCCCCCATTGACACATTGCCTAGGTTCTGTTTCCCACTGGGCCTGGGTTTGGCTGGATCTTGCTTCCTACATCATTTCCAAGATCATGACTATTTAAAGTTTCCTCACCTATAAATGGGATAATAGTATCTGTTTTACAGGTGTTTTGAGGATTAAATGATTCAATAGCTGTGAAACACTTAAAACAGTGTTAACATATATGAGGCACTGTATAATTGCTGTTAACATCACCATCACTATTACTAGAATTGCAGATAACTTTTTTATGTAAGTGATGATGTTGTTACCCTATTTGATTCCCCTTTATCAGGCTCATGCACCCACTGCCCAGCTGCAGCAGGTGTAGGTTGTCTCAGGTTCATACCTGCAAACTTTTCTAGAAGATTGCCCTTGACTGACAGGAATCGTCTCCACTAAGATATCCGGGGATGCTGTGTCTCAACCCCTGGAGGCAATCCATAGCCAACGACTGACTCATACAGTCCCCTCCGTGTAAGACAATCTCCGTGGTAGGATTCACTCTCTAGGATTCTGCGATGGGAAAAATCTGAGGCTAGATGTTTTCTGAAACCACATCTTTGCCCAGCTTCTTTCCCTGCCCCACCTTGTTTGCTTTACCCCTTGCAGGATTCTCCTGAAACCACCCCCTCAGTGAATCACTTGCCCAAGAATTTGCGTGTCAGGCTCACAATCTAGGGAACCCAACCTGAGAAACTCACCTTAGAATTAGACCATGTTTTATATATTTTCTTGTCTCTACCATGACGTCTAACTTAATACCAGTCTCTTATTAGGCATTTAAACAAATGTTTTCTGGTTAATCAGTTGAAATAGCTTCAAAATATCTCCAGGAATAAAGACTGGTAATTTCAGTTTCAAAGACCTAGACATCAAGAATGTAGCTGCAAAATACAGAAACTGTGCGAAGGAAAAATGTGTTCACCTACCGTAACAGCTGATGTAAATCACAGTTAGTTGGGAGCAGTGATTGGTATTAAACGTGAGTACTGCCAAAATGATAGGATCAAGTGTGTCATTTGGAAACTGCATATATACCCAGAGAAAATGCGGAGAATATTGTCATTGAACACTGTCATATGCTTTGTGGATGGATTGTGTCATCTTAGTGACAGCACGTGCTGCAGAAACGGTCTCTGAGGAAGTCAGAGGACAGGTCTTTATCTCTTCAGTTCTCCTGAGATTATAGGAGCAAGTTTCAATTAAAGGCAATGAAAGAATGAGAGCATCTGACTCTACTATGAACAACCAGAAGTTTCTACTTTAGTTCACCTTATCATATTTCACATTGAGATAGAAGAAAGGTAAAATATTATTCAAAGACATAGAAAGCCATAGGCATCTACAGTGGAATCAGCCTTGCTTTCCTCTCATGGCTTCCTCATGACAATCACATAAAGTAACATAGGAAAGAACTTTTTAAACAGCAATGCGCTATGTAATTACATAGTACTAAATGATTATTATTAATATTCTTTTTAAAATACATTCCCCACAGGTATACATTAGGTGTTTCAGATATATTAGTCAGAATTTGTTTAGTGGCAAGTGGTAGAATCCTAACTTCGACTAGCCCTAGCTTACTAAGTACTCAGTTATTGGGTACAGGGAGTTCTGACAACATCTAGCACAATGCAGAATTCCAATTGTTAAAACTCACAGCAGAGCTGATTGGGCACAGCCCACCAGTAGGAGGAAAGGCACCACCTGGCATGATCTATCGGGCATTTGAGAGGTACTAGGACTTCGTAACTAGGACAATGCTATCCAATGACTATTGCTAAATATTATTGATATTCTAAACCATGGTTCTCAAACTCTGGCATGCATCAAAATCACCTGGACATTTGGCAAAACACACAGATTTCTGGGCTCCAGTGTAATGTTTCTGATCAAGAAGGTCTGAGATAGAGCCAAGGAATTTACATTATTAACAACTTCAAGGTGATGCTGAGGCTGCTGGCTCTGGGACCTTCCTTTGAAAACCACTCTTCCAGAAAAAATTAATGAAAAGGTGCAGGTGATTGACAGCCAATGAAAACCAAGTGTGGAAACCCTCTGGCTTCTGTGGTCTCGCACAGGGACTCCACTTTCTACAACAGGAGGGAAGAAAAAACTGGGCCAGGGCCTGGTTTAAAGGTGGCCAAACTCCTGATAAGGGAAAATACTCAAACAGAGGCAGGCTGTTAGATAAACATCAGCACCTGTTTGGGAAAATTGAGATCTTTCCATTTGAAATTGTAGAACCTGGACAAAGGCACCTCAAAATTTTGAACCCCAGAATGTTCTGCAACTTTGGAGCCTGCAGTGGTAGCCCATACCTCTCTAGTAGGAGCTGGAATTCCTCCCTTGTTTGAAAATAAAGGAGAGGCTTCTCTCCTGCAAGTTTCCGGGGACCCCAACCTCCAGCGTAGGATTCATGGGCATTGATCCCTAAAAATACCCAATATGCCCAAATCCATCTCAGCGTCTGCTTCTGAAAAACACAACCCACGACAGCAGCCTCTACGTGGTGATGACTGGACCCACAAACTCCATAGCTGTCAAAATTTTTTCCCATTTGCCTTTCAGCTTAATTTTCTCCCATTGATGATGGACTTTCTTAACCCTGTGTGTGGACAGCACAGCCACAGATGTATCAGACTTGTCATACAACAGCAATTCTGTGGCACAAGAATCTAAGAGGCATCTCTTCTGATTCAGTTTGAAAAAATCCAGAGAAAAGCTCTTACTGGTCTTGTTACAGGTAGTTAGGCAGGAATGGGGCAGGAGAGGGCTCTCCCCTGGCACCTACTAGAAATGTTGGGTGATGGTTCAGCAATTATTGCATTGCCTCTCTAAAAATGATAATTCGGCAGCTAGGGACAGTCTCCTGATGGTCCACACCTGTTAACATTAAGCGTGTTAATTGAATGCAGGCCCCAGAGAGAAGCCGTTTCTTGGGCATGTGTGTTAAGAGACAAAATGGCATAGTAGGATGTTTTGGGGGACACACGTGACTGGAAAAAGGAAAAAAGCCTCAGATGGGCAGTGTATAACTCCAGAGACACACTGCCCACACTCAGTTCCAACAGGTAAGGAAACCACTGTGCATGCAGGAAGTGCACCCTAAGGGAAGAGTCATGGGAAAGAGGAGAGCCTATAAAGTCCTAGAATCAAGGTTAAAGGCCTTTTTTTTTTTCCCTTCTGTCTTCTCTTTTCTCTTTTTGACCTTCAGGCACTCACTTGGATCTCATCCAAGGGTTCTTTCCTTTCTTTCCTGTTCTAAAGCCTTTTAAATAAACTTCCATCCCTGTTCTGTGGAATTCTTTCTTCTGAAGAGACAAGGACTAAAGTTGCTACGGACCCATAGGGATACGCCGTCAGTAACTCCGATCTCTTCCACCGCTAACAGTCCGGCTTGGGTTATGTGCCACAAACCTTGGGCGAATCACTCAGTGTACCCAGAGCCATGAAGAACATGATACATGATAAGAGCATCCTGGGCCAAGCCCTCACTCCTGTGGCCAGGAGCCAAGGACTATCATAAAAAGGAAGAGAAGGTGTGAAATGGACAGGAATGACAGCAAGCAGTTCTGAGTGTGACTGATGCTAATTCACACCAAAATCCTTCTGTATGTCCTCCATTATTTTGATAGCTTAAAAAAGAGTAAAGGTAGGGGGGGAATGCCTACCTCTTTTATCACAAATTTTCATATCTGAGGGGGTATGAAAATAAAAGTCATTAATGAATCTTGGTTGCAACAGACAGAAACCTAAACTCAAATTACCTTAAGCAAAAATTGGAATTTATCAGAAGGTTCACATAACTACAAGAAGTAGAGTGGATCAGCGGGCCACAGACTCTCAGATACCACCAAACCCATCTTTCCCCTTGTCTCTTGCTTCAGCCTGTCACTCTGTGGCATCATGTCCTCTGACCAGCTTTCTCCACATACCAGGGAACAAAAGAAGATGAAGCCAGCTGTTTCCTGTTTCCCAGCTTCATAATAAATGAGGAAATGCCATTTTTTTCCCTTTCTCCAGGTTGAACAATGATAGGAAAAATGTTGATGGCCTGGCTTGGTTCTATGCCTAACTCTGGGAGCAATCGTATATAATCAGAAGAAAATTCTCCTAAGGTTGGATCAGATTAATGTCATTCTCATGATGAAAGGGGAGATGAATTATTTAAGGACATGGAAGAACTGGGAGAATTACATGGCTGGGAAGCCACAAGGAGAATTTCCCAAAAAAAGGGAATTGCATAACCTAGTAAAGCTGGAAGAATACCACACAGAGAAAACACTGACTCCATTTCAGAGAATACAACAACAGGGTTTGCTTTCTACAAGAAACAGGAGACGTCACATGCACAAGTCTGCAAAGTGTATTACATAATGCACTCAAAAAAAGAAAAGCATACATTTTTATTCAATCTTATCTGCTTTTGTAAAGATACACACATACACACACACAAACAGGTTATAGGACGTGAGTACCTAAAAGGACACTTACAGACCACTAGCTTCAATCTCATTACTTTTTAGATGAGGCAGCTAATGTCTACAGAAAAGTGACTCATTTAAAGCCACTACTTGGTGGCAGTTACCATGACCCCAAGTCCAGTGCTCTTCCTATTTTGCCTAATATAGAAGCCTAATCCAAACTTGTTTAGTAAAATACTTCCAACATTCTGGAAAATTATTTACCATATTCCCTGATGTTCAGTGCTGTTGCAGTTTTGAATCATTTTCTCTGTGCACACAAGTTTTTCAATGGGAAGCTAATAAAGGTTAAAATACCATTGGAGAATAGGGGCAAAAATAATTTTTTTAAATTTATATTCAGGGGTCCAGGTTATAATCCTAATGTACTACATTCTGCCTTAATTGCATAAGTGGCAATTTAATGATTTAAATTGTAATCTATCTCAAAACTACTGACTTTCGTATTTTATACTCTGTATTTCTGCAGAGCAGTGGAAAAGCCTGGCAGAAAGGGAAGGAAGAGGGTGGACCATATCTATGTTCAGACAGAGAAAGGAAAAGACATGTACTAGTCAGTTTTCACACTACTATAAAAAAAATACTCAAGATTGGGTAATTTATAAAGGAAAGAGGTTTAATTGACTCCATTCCACATAGCTTAGGAGGCCTCAGGAACTTACAATCATGGTGGAAGGGGGAAGCAAATACATCCTTCTTCACAAGGTGGCAGGAGAGAGAATTGCAGAGCAAAGGGGGAACAGCCCCTTAGAAAACCATCAGATCTTGTGAGAACTCACTCACTATCATGAGAACAGCATGAGGGAACCTCCCCCATGATCCAATCACCTCCCACAAGGTCCGTCCTCCAAAACGTGGGGATTACAATTCAAGGTGAGGTTTGGTGCGGGGGGAGGGGGGATGGTACACAGAGCCAGACCATCTCAGGACATTTAGCATAGAAAACAACAACAGAAAAAGTTAACTTGATGCTAACTAGTCTGAAGGAAAAAGTAAATCTCACCTAAGTTCAGTCTTAATGCTATTAGAATTATTAATTGTAAGTATAATTGAGCTCTTCTCATCTCTCAGAGTATTCAAATACCTTAAAACCTCAAATAGAATTACTAAAACATTGTAGGGATGCACTTTACAGCTTGTATGGCAAAAGTTGTCTTTTTGCAATGTCAATTTACAGAACGAAAAGCAAAAACAAACAAAATGTCCAGAAGTACTTTGTGCTCTTTACAACTGAGTTTACTCTAGAGTTTGAATATCAAGTCTTAGGTGGCAGCATATTTGGAAGTAGTCAGCACATGGATATTTAAAGCCAGTGAATCAAAAGAGATAGGTCAGGGAATCAGGGCAGATAAAAGTCATGAAAATCCAGGCCTGTGTCATGCCAACATGAGAGGTCTAGGAGATGAGAAACACAATAAACTGAGAAGAAAATGACAGTGAGGTAAAGGAACCAAGGGAGAATAACAGCTTAAAATCCAAGTGAAGAAAGCATTTCAATTTGTTTGAAGTGGTCAACTATGTCAAAAGATGGAGTAAGATGAAAAGAGAGAATTGATTTTTGGCTTTGGGAGCTGGAGATCTTGACAAACACTAATTCATAGGAGTGATATAAATACAACTTTAATTGGAGGAGTTCAGGAGAAGATGGGAGGAGAGGACATGCAGCCTGTCAATTATATGAGCTTAACTATAAAGGGGAGCAGAGAAATGGGGAGGTAGCTATAAGGAGATGTATGGTGTATGAAGATTTTCTGTCTTACTAAGACAGAAGATATGAGAGCATGTTTTGATGCTAATGAGATGATCCAGTAAAGAAGTGGAAATTTATAATGCAAGAGAAAGGGAAGCCAATTGTGGGATGAATAACTTTGACTAAGCATAGAGAACAAGATCCAATGCACACATGACCAAATAGTTCTTAGCTAGGAGTAAGAACAGTTCATCTGAAGTAGCAGGTGGGACAGTAGAATAGATGGGCCAAGATGCCGGTAGGTTGGTAGAGTTGGTAGGGAAAGTGTGTGGGAGTGCTTTTCAGATTGCTGACATTTTCTCAATAAAATAAAAAGTAAAGTCATCAGCTGAGAATGCAATGGGGGAGAAAGTGATGGGAAATTGAGAAGAGAAAAGGTATGAAATACTCATCCAAGGCAGTGAAAGAGTGAAAGGCTTGCGAGGGATATAATGGGAATAACTAGATAAGTAGGATCCATTCAGGGGTTGTTATGCTTTTCTCCAGCAATATCCACTTGCCTGTTCACAAATATGAGTGTGTTTCAAGAATGTCAGATTTTACATAGGTTAAACTCTGCCGAGAGAGAGGGCTAAGTAATTGAGGTCGTGTGCACAAAAGTAGTTAGAGTGATAAACTATGGAATCTAAGCTGTGTACAGAGAAAAATAAGAATGTGTGTTTTGAGGAAAAGCAAAAGGTAGGGTTAGCAGAATTGTTGGAGTTGAGATACCAGCAGAAATAAATTGGAAATATAGGGGATGGTATTTGGAAAGAGGGCTACTCAAGATTTAGTTTATACAAGGGGTACAGTTATCAGCAGCAACCAACATAAAACCAAGGGAATGGATGGCTAAGGTAAGTTGAGAGACAAAATCACTGAAGGAGAAGCCAAGGAACTAACAGTCCATGGTATTGACAGGATCAACTACATGTGTGTACACATTAAGAGAAGTGATGCTATATTGCAGTAACAACCTCAGTGTTTCAGTGGTAACAAACCTCCACACTTCTAATGCACGCAAAGTTGAAGCTCAGCAACTCTCCAAGGCTAGTCTCTCCACTGAGTTACTTAAGGAGTCAGTTTTGGGTTCTGCATTTCAACATGTGGCATCTATAGTCACTGTTGAAAAGGAAGCAAGAGAATGGGGATGGCACGTGGACTCTTAAATACTTTGCCTCAGCAATGATACTCATTATTTCCACTCACCATATCATTGCCTGGAACCAGTCATACAACCCCACTACCTGTACCATGTCCAGTAACACGGAGAGTATGTCTGGCTGCCACAGTGTAGACAATTTCTCCTTAAGAGTTATCAAGGAGTAACACGTGAGGGAAAGGTGGTGAACTGGGTGCTAAATTCTTCAAAGAATGAAGGGAATTCACCAAGAAGGTTAGATGTTACTGCAACAAAACAATTAGTAGGTAGTCTAGACTGTTGGCATAAGAATCCAAGGCACTGTGGGCTCATCTGCTAGAAATTACCTTCTCTTTATACTAAACTCTGTCTGAAATCTGTGTACATGACATCAAATATCTGGATATTAATGAAATATTCAATCATCTAGATCTTTCCTAAGGCATTAAATCTTAAGCTACTCAGAAATAGGCTGTTGATGAATCTGATTAATACAGAGTTAGCCATATTTCCTTAGTGGATTACCAGGCTTTAAAGAATGAAAATATGGGAATAATAAAATCTTACTGAACATAATTTATTTTTTCCTTGATGATTTAGAAGGTACCTTTAGCTCCTGTGGTGACTTAGGGACATTCCTATGAACATCAATTACAATTGAACTGCGGATATGCAAGGCAATAACTCATGTGGGCTCTCTGCACACTTGGAGCTCAAGCAGGGCCGCAGGAAGAGTAATGACAGTGGGGAATGGAAGGGTCAAGAGCTGGGGAAACTAACCAGGTGGCAGGGCTTACTCTCAAGGGTAAAACCAGCAGTTGAAATAATAAAGTTCAAGGAGATGAGGGACCTTGGGTTTCAATCAGGGCTGATATGTACATACAAGCAGTACCCTCCAGGTGCTGGTAACACAAGACCAGAAATCTCCACTTACCATGCAGGCAGATCATATGTCTCCAATCTAAGAGGTTAATTGGTTGGAAGCAGATGTGGAGTATCCAACTATTGGGATTTCTTTCTAAATCGTGGTTTATTAACCTGGCGCTGGGCCTTTCAAAGGCCAAACAAGCTGCTAATCATTGTGAGGTCCAGGACAAGGGTCTGATTCCAGCAGGAAATTGAACGGCAAACCAGGAAACCAGGGAGTTAAGCACAGGAGGAGAGGTGGGAAGAAGGGCCTCCACTTAATGAGCATCCCAGATCTCAGGCTTCAGCGAGCATGTTGATTCCAGAGTATGGTCACCTGGAGATTAGATGGGGCCTCTACTATGGTTTCAAGGAGGAGACAGAGGAAAATAAGGAGAAAGTGTCTTGGTTGGCTTTGGGTAGGGCCTAGCATAGAGCTCATTTTTCCTGAGAGGGAGGGAGGGACAGGTTGGAGAATGAAGAAACTGACATGCAGAAGTAAAAGGCAAGGAAAATTCTGATTTACTCTATTGGAATGCCAGACAGAAGTGCTCTCTTTGGAGGCTGCAGTATTACATACCCCACCCCATCTGTTTCCCAAGGGCTGTACTTCTGCTCCTCTATTTGGAGGCTAGGCAATATTCAAGTTAGGATAACGGAAGGAGATTGTTTTTGTAACGCAACTTAATTCACAAAAGAGTCAAAGGATGTTTTTAGTTCAATAAAGGATTTACTTATATTCTTATTTGTCTTATAGATGTTTCGTCTTTCTTAATCCCATTCTTAAAACCTTGTGAATCTAAATCTCCTGCTGTCTCCACCATGGAAAACCAGATGGAACTGAAACTGGACCAAAGAACTAAGGACAAAAGGAAGTAGGTGCCTGCAAGGGGCATGGTGGGAGGCAGGTGTAAGAGATTTAAAAGACTAAGGAGTATGGGGGGAAAACTGTGAGGATAGGGGAATGGGGTGGGGAAAGGAGGAGGGAGGAATGGAAGAGGAGGAGCAAGACACTAGTTGGGGGAGGAATTCAGATATACCAGTAGAAAGAGACTGTGCAGAAGCCCCAGGAATCCATTAGGAAGCCCACCCACTAAGGAGTGAGCTAGATGCCCTGAATGAGGTAGAAAAGTATTCCCAGATGTGTGCTCCCCCCTCCAATCTCCCCCCTCCACCCAGCAGAACAATCAAGAGAGGAAGCCGGGCAATGCAGAGGAAATAAGACATTTTCAAAGACACAAGTCAGAGTTGCAGAATTGCTAGTGCTGTCAAGGTAGATTTTATTCAAGTAATTCTTTTTACATAAAAAGGGCCAGTTAGAGTTATTTGTGTTTTAAACTTATTTTATTTTTCTTTATTAAAGTATAAAAAGGTACATAATTTGCCTTAAGTCTTTAGGTTCAATTTGCAAATCTTCTCATCTATTTCTAAAATGAGTAAATGTTATATAAAACAGAACAGGTTTTGCAGGGAACTTGGATTAGTGTTTGATCAACTCAAGTTACACAAAGTAAATTCCCCTTAAAACAACCAATCTCATTTTAAAAACTTAGTTAATTAAATCCCTTTAATTTTAAACTTCATTTATAAATCAAAGTACCCTATCTCATATGCCTGAGTGGGTAAATTTATGAGCTTAACAAGCAAAATCTTTCCAAGTTCTGAACAAATCTTTAAAGTTTAAATACATTAAAATGACAAATATAGCAAGTCTTAAATTCTTTTAAGCATGCCAATACCGATTACAAACTTACTGGTATGCATTTCGACAAGAATGAAAAATTACAAGAATCAATTGCATGTTTAAAATTGGAATCAAGAGGCTGATTTCTCAGATTTCATTTCAAGCCTTCCAATTCTAAGTGTGGTCAGAGGGGCAGCCGCATGGGAACACCTGGAGCTCATTAGGAACGTGGACTCTCAGGTCCCAGGAGGAACTACTGACTCAGAGTCTATAGCATTAGTCAAAGAGAGGGCAGGAAAGGGGTATTTCCTTCCGTTTTTGAGCTGATATAGGTGCCAGGGTGATATGGTCCATTGATTCATCCCTTTCTCCTTCTCTTTCTTCGGTTCTAGTAGCATACAACAATCCAGAAAGCAAATCATATCTTCAATCTCATATTAAAGTTTTCTAACTAGAAGAAGCAGAAATACTGTGGTTTAAAAGAACCAAGTGGTGCTGGTGAAAGATAGGTCTGGTTGATTTTAAGAACCATACTGGGCATAAAAGGAAGAGAAGTAATTTTTCTTAAATGGACCCCCTCGCTGAGTGGAAGTTACTGCCTGAATCAGCTGCACACAATATAAACTCCTGGCAGGAGTTGCTCTGAGTGAGATATCAAAGTCTTCTAGAAAGTGGGATGGGCGCTGTGACGAGTTGGTATAGCCACGTTTCTTGAACTGAAAAGGATAAAAAGATAAATAGAAAGGCACACTGTGAATGTCACATAATTAAATACCTGGCCAAAATGAGCAAGAGCTACCTTACCCTGAGCCTAGCTGGGTCAGTGTGCGGTGCTCAGCTGGAAAGAGGAATAAGATCAAGTAGGTGTAAAACCCTCACATAAGGGGTCTTACCATGTGGGGTTCAGGGCTAGCCTGCTGACATAATAGTGGCATTGGAAAGCAAAGTCCTGCCACGGTCCTTCCATCAACAATGGAAACATGGAGACAAGGTCCTCCAAAAGCCGGGTACACTGGAGAGGCAAGGCCCCTAGTGGGGCTTAAGAAGGAAGAGAAAGGTGACAGAAACAGAACAGACCATGTCAGAGGCTTCACAATAGCTGGGAGAAATACAGAATTTGGGCCTGGGCACAGTGTCTCATGCCTGTAATCGTAGCACTCCGGGAGCCAAGATGGGAGGATCACTTGAGCCCAGGAGCTTGAGATCAGCCTAGGCAACCTAGAAAGACCCCATCTCTACGAAAATAAAAAATAAAAAATTAGCTGGGTGTGGTGGCACATGCCTGTAGTTCCAGCTACTTGGGTGACTGTGGCAGGAGGATTGCTTGAGCCCAGGACTCTGAGGCTGTAGTAAGCCTTGATTGAGCTTGCGCTGAGACCCTGTCTCAAAAAAAAAAAAAAAAAGAATTTAGGAGATGGAGTCTAAATAAACAAAGCAACATTCCCTGGTGCCCTGCAAGGCTGCCTCTGCAGAGGCATTCCTGTCCTTAGCTTGGTTCTAAGGCAGCTACACACACAGTGAAGGCAGCTGCTACTAGGAAGCAGGGATGCTCCCTCTGGGCACAGGAAAGCCTGAAGTCTCCTAGGCGCCCTAGGGCAGAGTAAGATGAATCCAATGGTCAGAGGGGACTGCGTTCTTGTAGAAAGGTGTCCAAGGACTTCCACTGGAAAGTCAAATGTAGGTGCCAGTTTACTTTTTGCAACAGCTGTTGCAGTTTAGGACAAGAGTTTAAAAAAAAAAAAAAAAATTTAGTTTTATTGGACAAAGTCCAAAAAACTAAATACTGACACCAAAGCAAACCAAAATTCTATTCATTTTCTGTTCATACTGGGCTGCTAACATGCATGCCACACCCAACTGTTTTAAATTTGTGCCCAAAGAGAATTCCTTATAAATAAAATCCATATTCCCCTGGCACCCTTTAAGTCCTGGAGGCAGAACTTCATGTTCACCCTAGTATCATTTTGGCTCCTCTGTCTTTGTAAACGACTACAACTACCAGAAGTCCAGTGGCTCACATTTCCCCTGGAGGCTTTTGTTATGTAATTGCTAGATTAAAATAATTTTGTGTAGGAATAAATTTAAATGAAACATGTTTTCATTGAAGGTCCAGAGTGAAATTACAGACTTGGTGTGCCTACAATGTTCAGTTCAGTCGTATTCTTTCCAATGTCTTTTTTTTTTTTTCCATTTGTGCTGGACTGGCCAGATTTATCAGAACCTGTTTGAAACCAAGGTCATGTCTGTAATAGACAAATTAGTCTTAATTTCTACAATCGATATGCTTTTGAAAATCACTGCAAGGACAAACTAATAATTTTGAGAATACAGAAGTGTTCCTTTTGATAACAAGGTATCTGGAATAACAGTGAAGATTTTAGCCAATTAATCAATTTTCTACACAATGCTAACTATATAAATAGCTTAAAACAAATATATCAGTTGATTTAAATTTTAAATATTATTGTTCCTGAATACAAAATAGTTTTCAGGTACAAAAAATAAGAAACTACTGGCTAAAAAGGGGTCATCCCTGTTGTTTCAATTGGAATATTATTATAGTCTGTTGCTGACAAACAATGTCATTAGGTTTTTCTCATGAGGGTTAATTAGTGGTAACAACTAGTGACTGAGATTAGAAGGGAGAAGGTGAGAACAAAGTTCTTTCTTGAGCTGGAAGATGCTTCCTTTATATATTTGTAGGCTACAAAATTGAAAAGTAATTTACCATTAGAATTACACTACAGTGGGCTATGACATATAATGTATTTTTCTTTGACTTAAAAATTTTCCACCACCAAAGATGGATTTATCCTCAGGCCACTTGTGTGCTACACCAGTGGACCTGTAACTTAAGTGGTTGCTCTGCTCAGGGGAGAATTATTGCTTCCTATTAATTTATGGTTTAGAGAATGTTTGGCGATAAAGCTGAAAAATTAATTTCAGATTGTTCCCAGAGGGGTTGCTTTTAATAGTTCTGTTAATTCAATTTGGAGGGAATCCCTATTAAAGTTTATGAAAATGGCAAAGACTCACTAGCCCATCTCTAGTCTAAATTTTATTTGAAACAGACCTCATCCTTCTAATTAGAGTTGTTAGAAGCCACTTTAATTTTGTCAATAATAATTAACATTTCTATAGTACTTCAGTTTACAAAGCACTTTATCATAATCTATTAAGTTTTGGAATCATTACAGTAGTCTAATGAAATAGTGTATTCGTTTCTTATTACTGCGACAACAAATTACAACAAACGTAGTGGCTTAAAACAACACAAATTGATTGTATTACACTGTCAGAAGTCAGAAGTCCACAATAGGTCTCACTGGACTAAAATCAAGGTGTTGGCAGGTGTGCCTTCCTTCCGGAGGCTCTAGGGGAGAATCTGTGTCCTTGCCTCTTCCAGCTTCTAGAGGACACCTCCATTCCTTAGCTCGTGGTCCCTTCCACCTTCGAAGCCAGGCAGCAATGTACAGTGAGGTGTTTCTTAGGCTGCATCACTCTGACTCTGCTTCTATTCTCATATCCCCTCCCTCCCTCCCTCTTTCACTTATAAGAACCCAAGTGATTACAATGCCCATTCTCCCAGGCAATCCGAGATAATCTCCCCATGTCAAGATTTTTAATTTAATCACATCTGAAAAGTCCCTTTTACCACGTGAGCTAACACAGTTACAGGTTCTGGAGACTAAGTCATAGACATCTTTGAGGCCATGATTCTGCCTAGCACAAGTAGCAATATTTTAAATGTTTTTATCATTAGTGATGGTGATAGTAAGAGTAGATAATTTTACAGATAAGCAAACAAGATCAAAGGAGGACTAGTTCCTTAATTACAATCACTCTATTAATATCACACAACACTGTAATTTAAAACTGGTGTTCCAATGTTAATCTACTGCTTGTTCAACTCCATCATGACATGTTAGTCCAAAAGAAAATTTCCTATAAGGCATTTTTATTGAACTTTGAATGACACGTCTAGCAATTCTTTTAGGTCATTCCAAAATTGTTGCTTCAGGGCTTATTGTCAATAATGTCCACCATATTTTTGATTAATTAATTAACAGTAAACATAATTCTGGTTTTGGCAGCTCTGATAATGTACATATTTACAGAATGTCTTAAAAAATAAAGTTTTACTTTCCCATAGCATAATGGAGACTGCCTAAATTTTGTATTTTCACATATTATAACTGTGTAAACAGCAACAAGGTCAAATGAAATAATCCATAGTCCATACCTAAAACAGGAAAAGACCTACTGAATGGTAAGAGAGGAATTTGGCATTCATTCCCAATTTTAGGGCTTTTAAATAAAATCTTTTATTAGCATCATGAGAAAAGGAAAAGCAGAGTTGACATTTTAAAGTACAACTGATGTCAATATAGTTGCTATGTGTGTTATTTGGAGGAGATGCCAAGAAGATGGTTTGTTTAGGGTTCAGATCAGTTTTGGGATTTGGCAAATAATAGTGTCAAATATAAACGTGCAGGTATTTGTCTTGAATTAAACCTAAACAATTAATGAGTTATGTGAGCATATAAATTTACCAAAGCAGGCCAGAGAAACCCGTGCCTCACCTTTAATCTTTTTTAAATATTTGGGATGATAGAGGAGACTTCAGGTTAGGATTTCACAGAAAGAAGTATTAGAGACAGACACTGATTCCTCAGTGAAGATGCCAGAATTTGTTGTTCAGCAGAATATGTCAAATTTATCAATGTAACGATTCAGATCAGAGAAGGAGAAAGGAACCAAATTTCCTGAAACAGCAAGTACTCTTTTGTGTTGTGAGATATATCAGTTGAATAGAAGTTGTCAATGCTTAAACATTTAGCATAAACATTCCTTATGTTTTATTGCAGACAGCTCTTGTTCCACACTAAAATGTCTGGCAGTCCAAGAGAAAAGTAACCACAATGACAAAAATCCACAATCCATGTTATTCATGGAATTGTTGAAACAACAATGTATTTTTAGATTGGGAAAGATAAAATCTAGAAGATGATTTCTTCTACTTGAAGGAAGATTATTTGGATTATTTTCTATACATTTAGCTCCGTAAGATAAAACTAGAACGAACTGGAAAAACTTTTAGGGGTAGCAGATTAAAGGCCCATTAAATATTTGTTCTAGTAATTTGAGCTACCCTAAATTAGGATAAACTACTTCATAAGGTCGTAAGTTGCCATTCCTGTGATATCCACACAGAGGTGCATCGTGATGATCATGGACTTTCTGTATTACATGAAAAAGAAAAAGAGAGAAAATATAGCAGATAAGAGCAGGGACCTGTGACTTTGGGCAAGTTGCTTAGTTATTCTGTCCTTTAACATTTTCATCTGTAAATGGGAAGAGACATAGTTCCACCTTGAGACTGTTGTTAGGTTTAAATAAGGTCAGAAAAAGGTTTACTACTATGCTTGGCACATAGTAAGTGCTTAATAAATAGAAGGCATATATACAACTAACACCATGCTAATTAAAAAAATCTAGTAACGAACACCACAACTCAACTGTTCTACAATAAAGGAAGCTTTGTGACATGCCTTTTCTCACTTTAATTAGGATTCTAGTTTTCCATTTAGACTGTTTGGCAGGGAATATGGGCATATGGGCATCTCAGTGCATTAGTAAGTCATTCCACCAAACTGATCTTGCTTTTTGGATAGAAGTGGTCTTAGTATCTTTGCTGGACTGTATTATTGTCCTCTATTATTTACTCCCCTCTTCACTATAAAAGAACAATATGACCCCATCGATGCCATGTGACTTAGAGCGCCTTCAAGAAAATGAAGTGTGCTTCCCCATCCCATTGTAAGCCTTGGCTACGTGACTCACTTTGTCCAATAGTATACACTCAGATATAACATGAGCCACATACAAGCAGAAGCCTGAAGACCCATTAGTTTTTTTCCTGGAAGTCCTGTTGCTCTTTCCCTCTACCATGAGAAATGTAGAAAAATATACATATTATGGAGGTGAAAGGTAGACAGAAAATACAGTCATTGGTTGCTTAACCATGGGGATATGTTCTGAGAAATGCTTCATTAAGCGATTCTGTTGTTGTGGGAACATGACAGAGTATGCTTACTTAAACCTAGATGGTACAACCTACCACACCTAGTCCGTATGGTATGGGCTATCACTCCTAGAAACCTGTACAGCGTGTTACTGTACTGAATATCGTAGGCAATTGTAGCACAATGGTAAACACCTGTGTATCTAAACATATAAACGTAGATATGTTTAAAGTACAATAAAAATATGATATAAAAGGTTAAAATGGTACGTCTGTATAGGGCACTTGCCATGCATGGAGTTTGCAGGGCAGGAATTTGCTCTGGGTGAGTCAGTCAGTGAGTGGTAAGTGAATGGGAAGGCCTAGGACATTACACTACTGTAGACTTCAGAAACACTGGACACTCAGACTATACTAAATTTATTTTTAAGATGTTTTTCTTCAACCATGAATTAGCCTTACTGTACTTTACTGCAATCTTTTTACTTTATAAACTTGTTTATTTTTAAAGTTTGACCTTTATGTAATAACACAGCTGAAAACACAAACATATGTACAGCTGTACAAAAATAGTTTATATCCTTATTCCATAAGCTATTTCCTATTTTACTTTTTAAACTTTTTGGCAAAAATTAAGACTAGAG
>NW_012106030.1:4196534-4202522 GCF_000951045.1 Mandrillus leucophaeus | reverse complement strand
ATGCTTAAACATTTAGCATAAACATTCCTTATGTTTTATTGCAGACAGCTCTTGTTCCACACTAAAATGTCTGGCAGTCCAAGAGAAAAGTAACCACAATGACAAAAATCCACAATCCATGTTATTCATGGAATTGTTGAAACAACAATGTATTTTTAGATTGGGAAAGATAAAATCTAGAAGATGATTTCTTCTACTTGAAGGAAGATTATTTGGATTATTTTCTATACATTTAGCTCCGTAAGATAAAACTAGAACGAACTGGAAAAACTTTTAGGGGTAGCAGATTAAAGGCCCATTAAATATTTGTTCTAGTAATTTGAGCTACCCTAAATTAGGATAAACTACTTCATAAGGTCGTAAGTTGCCATTCCTGTGATATCCACACAGAGGTGCATCGTGATGATCATGGACTTTCTGTATTACATGAAAAAGAAAAAGAGAGAAAATATAGCAGATAAGAGCAGGGACCTGTGACTTTGGGCAAGTTGCTTAGTTATTCTGTCCTTTAACATTTTCATCTGTAAATGGGAAGAGACATAGTTCCACCTTGAGACTGTTGTTAGGTTTAAATAAGGTCAGAAAAAGGTTTACTACTATGCTTGGCACATAGTAAGTGCTTAATAAATAGAAGGCATATATACAACTAACACCATGCTAATTAAAAAAATCTAGTAACGAACACCACAACTCAACTGTTCTACAATAAAGGAAGCTTTGTGACATGCCTTTTCTCACTTTAATTAGGATTCTAGTTTTCCATTTAGACTGTTTGGCAGGGAATATGGGCATATGGGCATCTCAGTGCATTAGTAAGTCATTCCACCAAACTGATCTTGCTTTTTGGATAGAAGTGGTCTTAGTATCTTTGCTGGACTGTATTATTGTCCTCTATTATTTACTCCCCTCTTCACTATAAAAGAACAATATGACCCCATCGATGCCATGTGACTTAGAGCGCCTTCAAGAAAATGAAGTGTGCTTCCCCATCCCATTGTAAGCCTTGGCTACGTGACTCACTTTGTCCAATAGTATACACTCAGATATAACATGAGCCACATACAAGCAGAAGCCTGAAGACCCATTAGTTTTTTTCCTGGAAGTCCTGTTGCTCTTTCCCTCTACCATGAGAAATGTAGAAAAATATACATATTATGGAGGTGAAAGGTAGACAGAAAATACAGTCATTGGTTGCTTAACCATGGGGATATGTTCTGAGAAATGCTTCATTAAGCGATTCTGTTGTTGTGGGAACATGACAGAGTATGCTTACTTAAACCTAGATGGTACAACCTACCACACCTAGTCCGTATGGTATGGGCTATCACTCCTAGAAACCTGTACAGCGTGTTACTGTACTGAATATCGTAGGCAATTGTAGCACAATGGTAAACACCTGTGTATCTAAACATATAAACGTAGATATGTTTAAAGTACAATAAAAATATGATATAAAAGGTTAAAATGGTACGTCTGTATAGGGCACTTGCCATGCATGGAGTTTGCAGGGCAGGAATTTGCTCTGGGTGAGTCAGGCAGTGAGTGGTAAGTGAATGGGAAGGCCTAGGACATTACACTACTGTAGACTTCAGAAACACTGGACACTCAGACTATACTAAATTTATTTTTAAGATGTTTTTCTTCAACCATGAATTAGCCTTACTGTACTTTACTGCAATCTTTTTACTTTATAAACTTGTTTATTTTTAAAGTTTGACCTTCATGTAATAACACAGCTGAAAACACAAACATATGTACAGCTGTACAAAAATAGTTTATATCCTTATTCCATAAGCTATTTCCTATTTTACTTTTTAAACTTTTTGGCAAAAATTAAGACTAGAGCACACATATGCATTTGCCTAGGCTTACACAGGGTCAGGATCATCAACATCACTGTCTTCTACCTCCACATCTTGTCCCAGCAGAAGGTCTTCAGGGGCAATAACACACATAGAGCTGTCATCTGTGATTACATTGCCTTCCTCTGGAATACCTCCTGAAGGACCTGCCTGAGGTTGTTTTACAGTTGACACATATATGCAGAAGGAGTACACTCTAAAATAATGATTAAAAGTATACTATAGTAAATACATAAACCAGTAATATAATTGTGTATTACGATCAAGGACTATGTATTATATAATCGTTTGTGCTCTACTCACATGCCTGGTGGTGTGGCAAGTTCGTTCACACCGGCATTACCACAGACATGTAATACCTTGGGCCTTGACATTACTATGGCTATGATATCACTAGGAGATAGAAATTTTTCAGCTGTATTATAATCTCACGGGACAGACCATTGTCATATATGCAGTCCCATGTTGAGGAAACGTAGTTAGGTAGTGCACGGCCGTATATTATACCAGCTTCTTCTAGCTGCATCTCAGAATGTGAAGCCTTGTGGCTTGCTATGGGTTCGAGACCTGGTGGGTGTCAGACCTGAATTTTCACCAGGAGCCGGATGAACAGGAGCTGCAGGAGGTGGAGAGGTACCAGCCCCTCCCCATGCCCCCAGCCTGAAGCAGGGCCTCGCGCCCCTCTGACACTAGGCTTCCGGGGCTGCATCCACAGTGGTGCTTGTTTCTTACCCATTGTCAGGGTACAGGGGCAAGTGTTCAGCTCCCTTGGGACGAGTCCCTTCGCTAGTGACAGGTTTCATCACCAGCTGAGAGAGTTTGCTAAGTGCATTGATTTTTCTAGGTGTTAAATTTTAGGGCTGTGGACAGAGCAGCTCTAAGCTGGCAGATACAACCCAGTTGCCCTTACAAAGAGAAGAGGGCTGAGCACTGGTGATTTAGCCTGAGGCTCTCCAGACTCCCATCTTGCTTGCACGTGTGACTTCTGCCATTGGTTCTCTTCCTTGGTGCCCTGAAATGACAGAAAAATGCAATCTGGTATCAACAAATTTGGAGGTAAATGGAGACGCCAGGTGCCCTGCCCATAAAACATATTTGGTATTTACATAAGGAGTTTGCAGAGTCCTGTTCACTTCCGAGGTTGGCTGAAGGCTTTGATGCAGCACCAGTGTGATCCAAAGGGTTTTAAAAAGCAGGATTGTACCAACAGTGGAGCAGAAACTGAAGCCGGATCAAAAAGTCCTTAAGAGGTTGAATGCAGTGGCTCATGCCTATAATCCCAGCACTTTGGGAAGTGGAGGCGGGAGGATTGCTTCAGACCAGGAGTTCCAGACCAGCAATGTAGTGTCACCATGAGCACTATAGCATCTGTTAATTAGTTTTAACAATATATTTTGAGAATTCCTGACTTAAACAGATTTTACTTTAGCCATATGTTAGATTGAATATATAAGAACTGGATATTTGCAACATTGTCAGATATTTAAATATATTGAATGATTAATTTTTTTCAGAGAGCATCAAAACTTTTAAAAATAAAATCAGACTAAAAGTAGTTTTCATTGGCCTTAATAAACAAAAGGAAATTATCTTTTCCTGGTGAACAGCATATCCAGTTTTGATTGTTTTATTCTAATCTGTCAATCTTTGTCTTCTCATTGGAGAATTTAATCCATTCATATTTAATTACTAATACATTTGAATAAATATACCTTTTTGCCATTTGTTTTTATTTATTTATTACGTGTTCCATTATTTAACTTTCTGGCCTTATTTTGGATTAATCAGTTTTGTTTTTTTAATTTATATTTTTATGCTTTCCTTTCTGCATCTCTGTGCTTCCTCCAGATCAATATCCTACTACATGAAGAATATAGAATTTGTGATGTTGAAAAATTCTCACCTTTTGTCTGAATGTGTTTATATTTTGCCTTCACATTTGAAGTATATTTTTCCTGGATATTGAATTATGGTTTGCCACATAATTTCTTTTCATAATTCAAAGATTTTATTCTACAATGATGAGACTCACTTCATTTATGTGGAAAAGTGATTCATCAGTATCACTGTTGCTTCCTTTAATGTGACTTTTTACTCCAGTAGTTTTTAAATTTCCTCTTTGACTTTTAAAAACAATCAATTTGACTATGAAGTGCCTAGATGTAGTTTATCCTAGGTGTCAATACTCTTGCTTGGAATTCATGGAGTATCTTGAACACTTTTGATAAGTTTGAAAACTCTTGGTCAGTATCTATTTAAATATTATTTTTGTTTCATATGAGTGTTTATATTAATTTTCCGTATCTCCTCTCAGTGCTTCAATATGGTCGTTTTATATTGACTTGTCTTCCTGTTCATTAATCCTCTGTTTTCCTTTGCATGATCATAGAAACAATCTACTAAGTTGTTAATTTCAGATAATGTATGTTTCAGTTCCAAAATTCAGTTTGATTCCTTCTTACAGATTTCACATCTGCTGAAAATATCCCTTTTTCCTGTTATTTTCTCGAATATACTATTCAAAATTATTTTGAAGACTCTGATGACTTCAGTATCTTAATCACATTAGGGGCAGTTTCTTTTTTCTTTTCTTTTTCTTTTCTTTCTTTTCTTTTTTTTTTTTTGAGATGGAGTCTTGCTCTGTCACCCAGGCTAGAGTGCAGTGGCGTGATCTTGGCTCACTGCAACCTCCACCTCTGGGTTCAAGCGATTCTCCTGCCTCAACCTCCCAAGTAGCTGGAATTACAGGTGCACACCACCACACTGGCTAATTTTTATATTCTTAGTAGAGATGGGACTTCACCATGTTGGCCAGGCTGGTCTCAAACTCCTTAGCTCAAGTGATCTGCCCGTCTCAGCCTCCCAAAGTGCTGGGATTACAGTTGTGGGCCACCACGCCTTGCCTTGGTCGTATTATATAGCATGCCTCAATTTAAAAATTTTTGGTAATAGACCTATGAATAAAAAGTGTTGAGGCTCTGGATAATGACCCCTTCATCTGAAAAGAAAAAATTTTTCGCTGGCAGACAGAGTATAGGCACATCACCCTGATCCTGTGATAGGATTGTTCTATGTTTACAGGTAGGTTTTCCCCTTACCCTTTGGTACAGACCTTTCTCCTAAGATGTGGCATTTCCCAATTCTCAGACAAAAGTCCGAGGTAGTTCCCAGGGTCCATCCACCTTAGCCGTCTCGAAACTCCAATGTTTATCCCTCTAACAGTCACAACTACTCAAATCTTTGCTGCTTTCAGCGTGATTTTTTCATTTTATTTTGTACATGGGCAACATAGATATAGCAACATTTGACCTCATTTTATTACAGTTTTTCCTCTCTAGATATTGGCCTTCATGTCCTAGCAACTTTGGCAGCCCCAAGTTACAGCCTCTGTCTTCTTAAGGCAATGATACTATTGTTTTCTGCTCAGACACTATTCCCCCAATGCCATGATCTGAAAAAAGCCCTTAAGGAAAAAGTCAGTGTGACTGTGAAGCTCATCTTAATGTGCTACCCTGCCATCGGTGACTGTGCCACCTTACATCCTTCCTGCATTAGCTATACTCCAATGGCTTCGACCTTTTTTTAAAATTTGTCTAGCTTTTCGTTGTGTTTGGCAAAAGTGTTAATGTTACACGAGGTACTCATTTATGGCTGAAACAAGAAGTCCTCTCTGAATACTTCTAAGGTTTTATCTTTGTCCTTTGTTTTGTGTATTGTATTATGGTGTGCCTTATGTTGGTTTTCTGTTTTTTCTACATTGGCTTTCTAAGGCTTTTTGAATTTGTGGTTAGAAGTGTTTCATCAGTTTTTGCTAATTCTTAAACATCTTTTCTAACATTGTTTTTGTACCATTTCCTTTCTCTGCTTCTAAAATTTTACTTACACATATATTAGACCAATTCACTGTTTTTCATATATTTCTTCTTTTACAAATTTGTATCATTTTCCAGTTTGGTTTTTTTTTTTCTAACTTTCAGAGAAAAGGAATAGAAACAAACCTACAGTTCCAGTCCTCTGTTAAGCTATGTCTAATTGGCTATTAAACCCAGATATTCTGATCTTGATTTCAGTTTTTTTTTTCAGTTGTCTGCTACTATCCTTCATTTTAGCACAAAATTTCTTAAAC
>NW_012106030.1:4117185-4196484 GCF_000951045.1 Mandrillus leucophaeus | reverse complement strand
GGCTAATTTTTATATTCTTAGTAGAGATGGGACTTCACCATGTTGGCCAGGCTGGTCTCAAACTCCTTAGCTCAAGTGATCTGCCCGTCTCAGCCTCCCAAAGTGCTGGGATTACAGTTGTGGGCCACCACGCCTTGCCTTGGTCGTATTATATAGCATGCCTCAATTTAAAAATTTTTGGTAATAGACCTATGAATAAAAAGTGTTGAGGCTCTGGATAATGACCCCTTCATCTGAAAAGAAAAAATTTTTCGCTGGCAGACAGAGTATAGGCACATCACCCTGATCCTGTGATAGGATTGTTCTATGTTTACAGGTAGGTTTTCCCCTTACCCTTTGGTACAGACCTTTCTCCTAAGATGTGGCATTTCCCAATTCTCAGACAAAAGTCCGAGGTAGTTCCCAGGGTCCATCCACCTTAGCCGTCTCGAAACTCCAATGTTTATCCCTCTAACAGTCACAACTACTCAAATCTTTGCTGCTTTCAGCGTGATTTTTTCATTTTATTTTGTACATGGGCAACATAGATATAGCAACATTTGACCTCATTTTATTACAGTTTTTCCTCTCTAGATATTGGCCTTCATGTCCTAGCAACTTTGGCAGCCCCAAGTTACAGCCTCTGTCTTCTTAAGGCAATGATACTATTGTTTTCTGCTCAGACACTATTCCCCCAATGCCATGATCTGAAAAAAGCCCTTAAGGAAAAAGTCAGTGTGACTGTGAAGCTCATCTTAATGTGCTACCCTGCCATCGGTGACTGTGCCACCTTACATCCTTCCTGCATTAGCTATACTCCAATGGCTTCGACCTTTTTTTAAAATTTGTCTAGCTTTTCGTTGTGTTTGGCAAAAGTGTTAATGTTACACGAGGTACTCATTTATGGCTGAAACAAGAAGTCCTCTCTGAATACTTCTAAGGTTTTATCTTTGTCCTTTGTTTTGTGTATTGTATTATGGTGTGCCTTATGTTGGTTTTCTGTTTTTTCTACATTGGCTTTCTAAGGCTTTTTGAATTTGTGGTTAGAAGTGTTTCATCAGTTTTTGCTAATTCTTAAACATCTTTTCTAACATTGTTTTTGTACCATTTCCTTTCTCTGCTTCTAAAATTTTACTTACACATATATTAGACCAATTCACTGTTTTTCATATATTTCTTCTTTTACAAATTTGTATCATTTTCCAGTTTGGTTTTTTTTTTTCTAACTTTCAGAGAAAAGGAATAGAAACAAACCTACAATTCCAGTCCTCTGTTAAGCTATGTCTAATTGGCTATTAAACCCAGATATTCTGATCTTGATTTCAGTTTTTTTTTTCAGTTGTCTGCTACTATCCTTCATTTTAGCACAAAATTTCTTAAACTTGTTAATCAGTCCACATCCGATAACTGCAATATCTGGATGACTTGTGAGATTACTTTTATTATATTTTTATTATTTCTCCTCATTTTTGTTCAATTTATCTAGTTCTCTGGTGTGCCTAATTATTTTTTATTACATGCAAGGCATTGTAATAAAAAAAAAACTGGAGAGATAATTTGAGGCTCTAGATGACATTTTCTGAGATTTGGGTTTAATTTTGCTTCAGATATTCAATTAAGTTAAAGCAAATCACTTTTGTTTGATCAGGTATTTTGCTGTTTGAATCTGGGGTTGTTATAGATGTTCTTCTAGTTTCTTTTCACTTCTCTTTCTATTGTGCAACTTTTTTGAGGCTCCAGACAAAAACCTGGGGTCTTTCCAGGTCCCTTTATATTGGAGGTACCAGAAATTTAATTTTAATCTCCTCAGCCCTGTAAATCTGTTAGAGTTCTGCACAGCGTGTCAGCCTCTCAGCTGCTATTTGCAAATGACCATGACCATGTTGAAACAAAAGAGGAGTTATGATGTGTTACTGATCATGTTATAGATTCCTAGAGTAGGCAGAGTATAAACTTTTAGCTGCAAATAGGATAACCATTTGTTACTATTTACCTAAAATAATGTCAGTTTACATCTGTGGTTCTGGAGTAATAATTAACAAGTGTTTACTTTTACTCTCAAAAGTATCCCAGTTTAAAATATAAATCCACCCTGGCCATAAATACTACTTAAGCTATGCAGAAAAATGAATGAGGATATACAGGAGTGAAGACATTTCAGGAAGAAAAAAGACCTATCAAAGACACGTAGGAATGAAGCCATATGCTGTGCTCATATCCTGCAAGAAATATAGCAGTAATGGAGATTAATATAAGGGCAATGAGTAGAATTAGGTCTGAAGACATAGCAAGGTATTGGAACGTGATGTGATTTGGCTGTGTCCCCACCCCAATCTCATCTAGAATTGTAATCTGAATTGTAATCCCCACATGTCAGGGAAGGGACCGGGTGAGAGGTGATTGGATCATGGGGGCGGTTTCCCCCATGCTGTTCTTGTGATAGTGAGTTCTCATGAGATCTGATGGTTTTATAAGTGGTGGTTCCCCCACACACCCCCTCTCTCTCACCTGCTGCCATGTGAGACGTGCCTGCTGCCCCTTCCACCACGATTGCAAGTTTCCTGAGGCCTCCCCAGCCAAGCAAAACTGTGAGTCAATGAAACCTTTTTTCTTTATAAATTACCCAGTCTCAGGCAGTTCTTTATAGCAGTGTGAAAATGGACTAATACAGAGCATGACAGACATTGAAATTAGCTCATATTTCTGTAGGTAACCGGAAGTTATTGACAGGCAAAGGTATTACCAAAGTAGATTTTAGAGGTAATTATAATAACTCATATGAGAGATGATGTTGAAATGAACAAAAGCATGGGGAATAAAAAATGAGATGAGAGAACAGATACAAGAATCATATAGGAAGTAAAATCAAATCACATCTAGTGACTGACTGAGGTATAGAGAAAAGATAACTTAGATGACATACACAGAGACAAGGATGACTCTACCCAGTCTGGCTTGAGAGATTATATGAATGAGAAGAGCCTAAGGGAGGTTAGTTGGGGAGGCACTACAAAACAAAAAGAAAACAATCCTGTCCTTATTTCTGCAACACGAGCAAACTGGCATGAATGTTTCAGAGCATCTATTATTATGGAGAAGTGAATACTCTCAACTTAGGGACATAGTTCTTTTTCTGGAAGGACACTGTGTTCCCTTGGGCTGCCATCATAAAATACCACAGACTGGGTGTCTTACACAACAATTTCTATTTCAAAGTTCTGGAAGTTGGCAAGTCCAAGATCAATGTACAGCTGTGCTAGGTTCCTGGTTAGGGCTCTCTGCCTTCTTTCTGTGTCCTCCTACAGTGGTGGTGGGAGGGGGTAATCTCTCTTCTTCTCCTTATCAGGTCACAGTCCTATTGGATTAGGGCCTCACCCTTAAGAACTCATTTGAGTTTAATTACCTCCTGAAGACCCTGTCTCCAGATACAATCACATTGGCGGTTAGGGCTTCAACGTATGAATTTGGGGGTTGAGGGAGGATACGGTTCAGTCCACAGCAGGCACACTGCAATCTTTTATTTTATGATCCTTTCCAAGTTGTTTAACGTTTGTGTTTGGTTAAGCCAGTGAGGAGCGTTGATAATCCAGAAGATCCAGAAGAGAGAAATCGAACAAACCCTTTTTATTGCCTTCTGAAAAGGCAGCTGAAAAACACAGATGTTCATGCTTTAGTGGCTAAGAAGGTGAAAAAAAAAACACAGCAAGAAAGAAAATTAAAAACCTAAGTCAATATAATCATACTAACAGCAGGGAATGGCATCATCTTCCAATGCCTGCTGTTACGGATGGAACACTTGCCTGTCAGAGGCGATATCTGAGCAATTGTCCTAGGCATCAGCCTGAGTGTGGGCATTAGAACTGGCTGTGGCAACGTACCTGCCTAATGACAGACCCACTGTGCAGAAAGACCCCTGGATGCCTCACTGTTTCTCTTATTCATTTCATTCTACCCTATGAGATATTCATTTTTTAAAACACTTTTATCAAAGTATATTTTAAATATAAAATCTGCATGTTTTAATTATACAATTCAATACATTTCAGTTTATTTACAGAACTATACAATCATCATGAAATTACAGAACATTTCAATCACACTAAATAGAAACCTTGTGCCATGTACAGTCTCACTCCCTCTTCTCACTCCCTCTCATCACTCCCTCCTCTTCACTCCCTCTTCTCACTCCCTCCTCCTCACTCCCTCTCCCAGCCCAAGTTAACCACTCATCTACTTTATGTGTCTGAAGATACTCACTTTCAAGATGACACTGCAAATGCATAGCTTTCTCACATTTCATTTACTTCCCTATGTATTTAGCCTTAAAATACCGAAATAAATGAATGATGGATTTGATTCCAGCCCCAGGACCTTGAACATTGGAGTCTGTTTTTAAACCACAGAGATCCCTCATGTGGATGGTGACAAAGAAACCAATGTGTTGAGCCATTGTTTTCCATTTTCATTCTGCTAAGACTCAGATGAAATGCTGCTGCCCAAACTGAGGAAGTGGACACCCTACGGAGCCCCCGATTGCAAAGCCAATCTGGCCGTTATGTTTATAAAGACAAATGAGATGCCAGTTTGTTAGACCCCTGTTTCAGTTCACCAAAATAAAAATCGGTGCGCAGGAAGGAAAAGAGGGAAACCTGCCTAGGGGCTCTGCCTCCACACATGCATAACCTTTGCTCTTCCCTCCATTGTGTAAAATATGCCACATCTTCTAGTTTCACAACCATGAAACCATATGTGTCTGTAAGTTCTTGACATTTCAGCTCATCTGGTTGACCATATTTCAGTACCTGGTTAACAGAGATTTTGGAAGGTGTTGGATCTAGTTTGGAAGCTAGATCTTCCAAACTAGCTTATCTAGTTTCTGATATTATTATCACCAAATAAATACTTACTGAACACTATGCATTAGGTATCAGGAGATGAGAGAAGTAGCAGGCACAGGTCTCCACCATCCAAAGTCTAAGAAACTAAGAAAAGATAATTTCATCAGCAAAGTTCAATCAGGGCATTTGTAAAGGGAGTAGAGTGAGAAAGTATACCAGTCTTGAGAGAGGAGCATGCATATTTCAAAAAAGAATACTCAATGTTAAAATTACCATGACTGATTTTTAATAATAGTGTTTAGTACATTTTGAAATTCTAGGAAATATTGAAAATGATGAGATTTTCATATTTATCAAACACAGACACAAGTTTTTCAAATTTATCGCTCAATTTGTACTCATTAAAGAACAGCACAAAATTCATTCTTTGAGAGAGTTAGAAGCAGTAATGCTATGAAAGCCCAGAAGAGAGATTACTTTAGATAACGTAAGAGGGCTTCATGGAGGAGGTGATGTCTCAGATAGACAATTGAAGTTTGTTAGAGTCAGATAGGCAGATAGAGAGCAGATGTGGAAGCACAGGGCCTGTTTAAGTAGCAGAAGGTGTAGAGAATAGCTTAAATAAGATCATTCATATGGATAAAGCTGCTCAACCCTTTACCAGGCAGAATGACAAATGGCAGGGTAAGGTGATAGAGGACCCAGGCAAAGTTTATAGCAACTCTGAAACAGCACCAAAAATGAAAAATGCTCAAGGCTTGGTGGTTCTTCTGAAAGGAAATGGAATGTGGAAGAGCAAGGGGGAAAGAAGAGACAGGTTTTAATACCACCAAGGTTTCCAGAGTGCATGAATAAGAGAAGTGCATACCATTAGCAGAAATAAGGACATAGGATGAAGAGCCGGTTTGGAAGATAATGTGATTGAAGACATTGTAGTGCCAAAGTTGGCACAAGAGGCACACTGACCGCAAACCATAGGCCCCTTGATTCCTTCTGCAGTGTTATTAAGAGAGGCTGTCCCAATATTGTGACAGGCCAGCCTCGCCCACACTCCACAAGCTTGGGTGTGAATCCGATTTCTCCACAAACCTGCGCATTAAGGTTTATCAAGATCACTCCCGTCCTCCATTCTCTCTCCCCAGAATAGGAGCTGCTGATGTGAAAGTCGATCGAAACTAGTTCAGATTCACAAACCTCAAGTCCACTTAAATGCTTCTTCTATTGTATATATTCCTTGACTATACATCCTTGTCACAGAATTGTAATTAAGACAAAAAGCAGTTCTCTAGTGGAAAGAACACAGGATTTAGTTTAACCAGAATGGGCTTGGCTTGGAATGCCAGTCCCTCCACTAACTAGCTTTCATCTCTTTGACCTTAACTCTTCCCACCTGAAAAATAGAACTAATAACTTT
The DNA here is from genome assembly GCF_000951045.1 of Mandrillus leucophaeus. Classification (NCBI taxonomy): domain Eukaryota; kingdom Metazoa; phylum Chordata; class Mammalia; order Primates; family Cercopithecidae; genus Mandrillus; species Mandrillus leucophaeus. Next base: position 4,190,253 of record NW_012106030.1, on the reverse strand, counting down.
TATGTTGTAAGGATTAAACTTTTTAAAAACATACTTAAAATATCTGGACTGGTTCCAAAGTATAGCATTTATCCCCCCACCCCCTCTTTCTAGATTAATGCTTGAGTCTGATACTAAAAGATGAAAACATCAGTCTAATATTGGGTGAAGAAATTTAGTGGCAAAAGCCACTGGTATGGAATGTGGAAACGTGGGACAGAAGGTTCCTAAATGTTTATGGAGTCAACAGTATTTATTACTGATTTAGGCACTTGGTTATATGCTATTTTATTTCCCATGTGTATGTTTCGTCGTGCCCAAAAAGATTGAAAACTCTTCAAGGGCAGATACCACGAATCATTTGGGTTCTTTGGCTCTCAACACACTGCACGTGTAAAATCATAGTCTAAAATGTGTTGTATTCCTTTGCCAGGGCTGCCATAACAAAGTGCCACAGGCTGGGTGGCTTCAACCAGTGGTCCCTAACCTTTTCGGCACCAGGGACCAGTTTCGTGGAAGACAAATTTTCCACAGACCATGGGGGTGGTGGAGGGGATGGTTTGGGCTGAAAACTGTTCGATCTCAGATCAGCAGGCATTAGTTAGATTCTCGTAAGGAGCGCGCAACCTAGATCCCTCGCATGCGCAGTTCACAATAGGGTTTGTGCTCCTATGAGAATCTAATACCACTGCTGATCTGATGGGAGGTGGAGCTCAGGCAGTGATGCTCACTCGCCCACACTCACCTCCTGCTGTGCAGCTCAGTCCTTAACAGGCCACCAACTGGTATAGGTCCACGGCCCGGGGATTGAGGACCCCTGGCTTAAACAACGAATTTATTTTCCCACAGTTCTGATGACTAGAAGTCCAAATTCAAGGGGTGGCAGGTTTGTTTCTTCTGAGACCTCTCTCCTTAGCTTGTAGATGACCATCTTCTCCCTGTCTTCTGTGTATTTCTGTATCCATATTTCCTCTTCTTAGAAGGATATCAGTCAGTTGGATTAGGATCCACCCAAATGACCTCATTCTAACTTAGTTATCTCTTGAAGACCCTAGATCCAAATACAGTCACATTCTGAGGCCCTGGGGGTGAGGACGTCAACATACAAATTTTGGGAGACACGATTCAGCCCATTGCATGTGTTTACCATAGGATAGCTTTTTCTGGTTTGCAAAAAGCTGACATATACACCATATCATTTATCATTCAAAACAACCCGGAAATGCAGCTGGGATAATCATCATTTCCATTTAACGGGTGAGAAAACTGAGGCTCATGGACTAGATAGTGGAACCAGGACTCAAACTCAGGACTTTTGAGTCTAAATATAGTAATCTTTTCACCTTATCACATCACCTGTGTGAAATGAGAGGCTGACAGTAATTAAATGCCTAAAAGAACACACGTATGACTTGTGAATGATGTATTCTGTGCTACAGAGTGAACAGAAACCACGCTACCTTTACCTCTCACAAAGCAAATGGCAACACAGCAGACATATCATCAAATGTCTTTGCTTTTGACTAGAAGTTGTGCATTCAGTATGAAACCTAATTATTTAATGCTGATCAGAAGCCTTGATTGGCAGAATTATACTCTTTAATATGAACATAACATCCCATTAGTGAATTTGGTTTAGTAAACCAAAAATTTTAATAAAATGCATGGATGGGAGAAGGAAAATAATGAAAGGGTCCTTGATGGTAAAACTCCAGCAGGCAGAAAACCAATGTCTCCAAGATCCTTTTCATCTCTAAGCCTCAGTGGCTCTTACATCTTTCCACCGCTTTGGCACACAGCTCAATGCCAGACACATAGGAGCTGTTCAGTATGTTTTGGATTTAATTGAAGCTGATTAAGCTTCACCACTCAGACGCTACACATTATGGAACACCCCTTAAAATACCATCAAAACTACCTATCTCCAGCCTCTTAACTCTAGAGGTCTCACAGCACTTTGCTCACAAATCCTTAAAACAGGAATGTGAAGTAGGAAGATGAAATGTAATATACTGTCCTCTTAATGGGTACTCATTACCAAATAAGGATGTATTTTCACCCTCACTTGCTCTCACTTTCTCTTTGTCTGTCAAAACTTTAAACCTAAAGAACAATTCAATTTTATGGAGAGAGGTCAAGTGTTCTTATTCTCCCCAGTCCCACATTATAAAGCTATCACTTCAAATGCCTGAGTAATTTCTACTAAACCGATCTCTTTAAATAAAAAGCACCATATAATAAAATATGACTCCTTTGGGACTAGAGATTCAGTTAAGGATTTTCTATAAATTGATGTGGGTGCTTTCTAACACGTACCTAAAGCAACAAAACCACAGTGGTTGCTGGGTAGAGTTTTGTGTCAGAAATATGGACTGAATTAAACAGTTCTGGCTGACTCTTTCGGGAGTAAGATGAAATCGAAGTGGTAGAAAGATTCCTAAAATCAAGAGTGAGCTCCCTGAAGGCTGGACCAGGTCACAGTTGTATATGAGCTTAGAATATGTGATGAATAAACACGCAGGCCTGGCTGAGGTTAAAAAAACAAAACAAAACAAAACAAAACAAAAACGGACTTGTTCAGGTTTAACAAAAATGCTAAGTCAGGAATGTTTATTTGCCAAAATGTACCCAACTCTTCCCTGCATTTGGGTTCTAGTGACCTTAAGTCATCCCCTAGTAACCTGAATTCTCTAGATTTTCAGCATTCAGATCTTTATCTTTTCTTAGACCCCAAACTTGCCAGATTTTTGCATCTGATTCAAACTAACACTGAACTAGGTCTTGAAAATCAACCCACTTCTTTGTTATAAATTGTTTAAATGAGATATAAAGAAGGCAATTGGCAGGGCATGGTGGCTCACGTCTGCAATCCCAGCACTTTGGGAGGCTGAGGTGGGCAGATCATGAGGCCAGGAGATCGAGACCATCCTGGCTAACATTGTGAAACCCCGTCTCTACTAAAAATACAAAAATTAGCTGGGTGTGGCAGCACGCACCTGTAGTCCCAGTTACTTGGGAGGCAGGGGAACTGCTTGAACCTGGGAGGCAGAGGTTGCAGTGAGCCCAGACTGTGCCACTGTATTTTGGCCTGGCGACAGAGCAAGACTCTGTCTCAAAAAAAAAAAAAAAAGAAAAAAGAAAAAGAAAAAGAAAAAAAGGCAATTACTAAATACGGAAATAAAGACTTCATTAGTGACAGGGTCAGAACTTGAAGGGGACTTCTACTTGTTAGTTAACATCTATTTCCCTCTGCCGTTCCACTGTGGCCCACCAATCAGCTCATACTAAACTCATACAACAAAGGCCTCATATTTACAATTTATTATGGACCTCAAAAATGAGTAAGTAGGGCTGGGCGCGGTGGCTCACGCTTGTAATCCCAGCACTTTGGGAGGTCGAGGCGGGTGGATCACGAGTTCAGGAGATCGAGACCATCCTGGCTAACAGAGTGAAACCCCATCTCTATTTAAAAAAAAAATACAAAAAATTAGCTGGGTGTGGTGGTGGGCGCCTGTAGTCCCAGCTACTCAGGAGGCTGAGGCAGTAGAATGGCGTGAACCTGGGAGGCAGAGCTTGCAGTGAGCCTAGATTGTGCCACTGCACTCCAGCCTGGGCAACAGAGCAAGACTCCGTCTCAACAACAACAAAAAAAAGAGTAAGCACTTTCGCCAAAGAATTGGGTCTAATTTCAACAGGAAGACAACAAATGAGATTTTCAACCCCTCTCTAGTCACAATGTTGGCTCATAATTCTATCTATGTGTTGCTTCTCTGCTGCCGTGTGGAAAGCCAAGGGGCTGGTAGCAGTGAATAAGGTGGTGTTTCAATGACCTGTAACTCCTAACTCCACCACTGTCATTTAAACCATACTTTTATTTATGGCAGGATAATATTGTGAAATATTAGCTTGTATTCCTTGATCCCTGCCTCATTTATTCAGCTAAAGCATTTTTTATTCATTGCTTTAGAGAAGGCATACCCCAGAAGAAGGCTAAAAGAAAAAGATAAATGGAGTCAATTCTTGTTTTAAAAAGCGTAGTTCTCAAGAAGGAATGGAAAAAAGTAATAGGCAATAGTCTTGAGAGTATATTCAATAAGGAAAGCCAGGCCATTTTACTCCCAAACGAGACAGTTTCACTACACAGAGGAGGAGAGGGTAGACGGGAAACAGACTTCTGAGAAACAGCTGGGTAGATTTGGGCATTTTAGAGATCTAAAATGAAAGAGGAACATATTTTTCCACACTTAAACCTAATTTTGCTTTTGAGCCTCTGATCCCTGGATCATAACTTCAGTTTAGGGATTGCTCCCTCTTCCCTTTTGCATCTGTAGAGGAAAAGAAATATCTTCTCCACACTCATCACTAGGTTCATGTCTGAGGCCCATTAAACAAAAGACAGAATCAACAAGAGAAAAACAGAGAAACTTATTTAAGTTTTACATGGTACAGGAGACTTCTTAAGGAAATGAAGACCCAAAGAAACTGTGAAACCCATATTTTTTATGCTAGGCTTGATGAAGAAATTGATAGTTGTGGAGAAACAGGATTGAACAAAGGGGCATGATCTAATGAAAATAAACGGAGGGGAACTTAGCAAGGCCTGTGTGTTCAGATTCTTCTCTGTGTCAGACATAAGGATGTGCCTTTTCTCTTGGTTTAGAAATGGTACCTCCCTAATGAGGGTCTTAAGACCTGCTTCAGGGAAAGGTCAGAAAATCCTTCCTAGGCTTTATGACCTGTGTCACATGAGAAGGGTGAGGGGAAAGGTAAAATGACCTTCTTGGAACCTCCCTTGTAAAGATTATGACAGTAAGAGAAATCTATCATGACTAACTCCATCTTGCTTCTAACGTCACAGGCTGGCTCTTTGCTCATTTCTGGGTGTAGGCCAAGCTAATTACGGGAGGAATTTAGTTTATAGCTTAACTTTGAAGCAAGGATAATAATAGCACCTCCCTAAAACTGACCCCCTCCTTGCTTGAGGGCAGTTACCAAACAGCCTTTTAATGAAAGGACACAAGATTAGGATTATGGAAGAGGCCCAAGTTCTGATAAAATGTAGGTTTAGTTTCTATCATGTCTTACTGCTCAGAAGTCATGGGGTCAGAGGTCATATAATTTATAACTTTCCCAATTGATCCTACAGATAATATCACCTATTTTAGAACCTAAGATTGGTCTTTTAAGATGTTTTTCAGACTGACCCAAGCCAGACTCGTGACTCATGACTCAACGGGTCCCGTGGCTTCCCACCAGAGGTGACTCAGTACACAATGTTGGGGTCCGCGTGTTTCCTAAACAAAGGAATGAACACACAAGACAACACAAGACAAGACAAACATGGCGGCCGCCTCGAATGGCGCGCTCTGCTTTATTTTATACAGTTTGTACAGTTTGTGGAATGTTGCCAAGTCACAAGACACCAGACACATTGTTGTTTTTCTGACCTTTCCCTGACTTTCTGGATTTTCAGGATGTTTACACCTAAACAAGCCCCCAACGCCCTGCTTCGTTTGCAAGAGCAGGACTTACTGGGAACGCCCTGCTTCGTTTGCGAGAGCAGGACTTACGGGGAACACCCTGTTTGCAAGCACGTAGTCCTCTACACACAAGGACCATTTTCCACACCCCTATGATTGTATCCCCAACCAGTCAGCAGCACTTACCCCACAATCCCCTGCTCACTGAACTATCCATGAAAAACCCTGACCTCTGAGGCTTCAGGGAGACTAATTTGTAGTAACTGTAATTCTTCCATGTGGCCAGCCTCCTGTTAAACTCTTTCTTAACTGCAATACCATGGTCTCAGTGAACTGGTTTTGTCTGTGCAGAGGGCAGGTAGAACCCATTGGACAATTACATTCCTGTTTCTGTTTTCTCAAATTCCTTTAGCTTAAAAAATTATGGGGTAGCATATCCTGAATGTCATGACACCTAAGTTTTAGGGGATGATATAGAGCTAAGGTATCAAGGATGTGGGGCCATGCAGCAGTTTGGTCTTCAGTGCACCATGTAGCCACACTAGCATCTTTCTGCACTGGCATGCATCCACACTAGCTGAGACTGGGATGCCTTCTTTTACATTGGGTCCTCTGTGCATTCTTTTCTACTATAGGGCCTTTTTAGTTATGACTCATTCTCAAGTATTTTTAGGCCACTTTTGATCATGGGAAGAACCATCTATTTATTCTTCATTTTGTGGATCCATGGAATACTCTGGGGGACTCTCTGAGACTCCATTTACGTACTGTATCACACCTGTGATACTGTAATAGAAGAAGACATATGTATTTCGTCTTTGTTCCCAGTTCCTGGCACAAGAGCTTCTAAAACCCTTGTAATTGTCTGAGTAATAGGAGTGAGAGAAATACCTTTTGTTATTCATAATAAGCCCCATTTCAATCACATCTGAATATGCTACTGGGGTGACTCTCAGTGGGTCCTGAATTGTTTCAAGATGAAGGCTGGTTGCAGAGGAACCAACCCTGTGATTGGAGGGTTTGAACTTAGCCTCACCTTCCCACCCCTTCACCTCCAGAGGGGGAAGGGAGGCTGGAGACTGAGTCAACCACCAATGGCCAGTGATTTAATCAGTCATACCTACTTAATGGAGCCTCCATAAAAACCCCAAATGATGGGGTTCCAAGAACTTCTGGGTTGGTGAACACATCCAGGTGTGGAGAGGGTGGCATGTCCTAAGAAGGCATGGAAACTCCAAGCCCTCAGAGGCACAAAAGCAACATTAGGCTTAAATATGGAAAGAGAAGTTACATGTCTGGCTCACCTAAGCTAATGTACTGAAGAGTCATACCTTTTAGATATTTCATACTTTTTAAAAGAAATTACTTCTGTTTTTCCCATTTGCCTTGTGTAAAACTATTATAGTCATCACATTGTACTTGAAGTTAAAACCCTCAGGTAATATAATTATAAAGTTAATAAGTATTAAATGGAAACAAGTAAAACCAATTCATACTATTTTATTCACTAAAACAGTCTTGTGATAACAAAATATAGGGTTTTGGAGTTTTTTTTGGTAAGGGTGACGGTCAAGCTGTTTTTTACATTCATAACATTCCTTTGGTATAAATATATCTGAGGCCCCATTTTCTCTTGGTCTATAGAGACCATTCCTTGTCTTTCTTTATTAAGTTACAGCTTGTCATGGCATGCTTTTTTCTTGTTAAAATATTTATTTTTGTGCTACAGTTGTTGAGGATAGTAGGATATTTATGCTTTAAAATGCTAGGGTGTACTTGAAATGACATAAAATGCCTAGATTCAAGCTTGAAGCTTCAACAATTAGGTACTTTTATTAGTATTAGGCAAAAATGAACAACACTTATGTCTACCTTGGGTCACCTCTATGTTAAAACAAAAATGCTACCATCTTAGCAAGGATATATAGCCCTCCCCAAAAGGCTGGCAATTAGGATAATGTGGTAAGTATATTAAAGCAATCTACCCACCATGAACAAACACAAAAGGTCTAGCATATGATCTACAGTCCCCGTCAAGGTGTTACAGGGTTACACAATTAGAAAATGCCACTATCCTTTTTCTACATTCAACAAGGCCATAAACATATAGATGATTCTATTACTATTGCTACAAATGGCAAATGTCATCAACAAACAAGCAATAAAAAGCAAAGAACTGCCTAACTAGATGGAGAAATTAGAGCCAACACCCATGGAAGAGTAAAGAAGGAAGAGGAAGCTGATTCTTGGGTTTTGTCTTTAATATGTTTTATTTTTATACTTTTATTATCTGAGGTTTTTAAAACCTATTACTTGAGACTTTAAGAGCCCAATATGAAAGTATTGCCAAAACAGTTGAAAAAGAAGGTAAAAGCTAACCAGGAGTCATTTTTCTCATTTTTAAAAGAAATAATTAAAGGATTGAATCTTGGAGATCTTTTTCTAGATTTTTTTTTCTTTTTTTTTTTTTTTTTTTTTTTGAGACGTAGTCTCACTCTGTCGCCCAGACTGGAATGCAGTGGTGGCACAATCTCAGTTCACTGCAACCTCCGCCTCCTTGGTTCAAGCTATTCTCCTGCCTCAGCCTCCTGAGTATCTGGGATTACAGATGTGCACCACCACACCTAGCTACTTTTTGTATTTTTTTAGTAAAGATGGGGTTTCACTACATTGGCCAAGCTGGTCTTGAACTCCTGACCTCAGGTGATCCACCCACTTCAGCCTCCCAAAGTGCTGGGATCACAGGCATGAGTCACCAGGCCCGGCCTCAAATTTTGTGATTATTACATCTCTTGCCTACTGTTACCATCGCATATCTTTCTTCCATCATCCTCCGTGGTAAGGAAGAGTTTCTGACCCAAATGTGGATAAAATACACTGTGGAAAACTCTTCCTTTGCTACCTAAGAAGCTGAATGGATGCTGAAATACACACAGTGCATAAAAGAGATGCTCTTTTCAACCGTTGTGTGTGGCATAATGACTAACTTCAAAGCCAGTTCTTCTTAATTTAGGAAAATAACTCTGGAGACTTCTAAGGTAGAACAGGATTTTAACTATCTAAGGAAGCATAAATTTAGCAGAAGACAGAAGGAAATTCCAGGGCATCAAATTGTGCATTCAGCACCATAAGAAACAGAATCAGTGAGCCCTGACAGACAGAATACACAGTGGCATTCAAAAACAAGTCACAAGGATCAACTAGTCTGCAACTATCATTGTAAAGATGAGAAAACAAAACAAATTCAAGAAGTGTATTGCTGATACTAGAAATACACATTCCTCTAAGAGCAGCAAACTTTCTATAAAGGGTCAGTCAGTAAATATCTCAGATGTGGTGAGCCTAGTGATCTCTGTCACAACTACTCAATTCTGCCATTGTAACCCCAAAGCAGCCATAAACAAGGTGTAATAAATGGGTGTTGCTGTGTTTCTATAAGATTATTTGCAAAATCAGGCTGAGGACTGGATTGCACCCATTGGCCATACTACAACAACCCCTTAACTACAGAATATTATTCTATATCACTGTTCAGTGTTCCACTCATCACAAATCAGGGAAAGCAAACTATCTTGAAGTATAAGAAGCTTTCAGTGCTTCTCTAGAACGGCTTGAGATAGCCCTTCAAAAAAGTATATATATTTGCAGATAGTCATCTTTGTCACTTACATGCAGAGACTGCCTGGGAACAAAGATAATGTAAATAAAACATGAACTGGTCCCAATATTTTCCCATTTCTGACTGCTAAGCCATACCACAGACTTCTCAGTTATGTGCTTCACATACTTTTAGTTAGGTCTCTGTCACTTACAACCAAGAATCCTAAACAATCAGCTGATTGAATTTCCACTTACCTGACAACTACCACTTAGATTATTTTACCAGTTAAATTATTTACCGTAATTTCTATGTTTTATTTTGACTATCTTTAATGCCAATACTTCACCAATTTGTTATATACTTCTCTGTGGGCTTAGCAGAGATTAACATTTTAAAGTCATTTAAAGAATAATCAGCATTATAAATATGTAATAGAATGATGTTTTACATTTGTATAGAACCTTGAAGTGTAAAATATTCCTTTATTTGAGACAGAGTCTCACTCTGTTTCCCAGGCTGGAGTGCAGTAGTATGATCATGGCTCACTGTAGCCTTGACCTCCCAGGCTCAGGCGATCCTCCTGTCTCAGCTTCCTGAGTAGCTGGGACCACAGGCATATGCCACCATGCCTAGCTAATTTTTTTTCTTTTGTAGTGACAAGGTCTATGTTGCCCAGCCTGGTCTTGAATTCCTGGGCTCAAGCAATCCGCCCACCTTGGCCTCCCAAAGTGTTGAAATTACATGCATGAGCCACTGCCCAAAAATGTAATCAGCCCTAAAATAGTCTTTAATTATAAAATTATTTCTTACTACTACAGCATTGTGAGATAGCCAGGGAAGTTATTACTGTTCCTACTTTATAAAGAGAGATCACTTAATTCTAGAACTCTCTCAAGGCCTCCCATAGCTAATAAATAAGACTAGAACTTGAGTCTTACGAATCTTAGTCTACTGCTGTCTTACCTGTACTTTCCTTTTCTGTGTGGTCAACTAAGTCCTCTTCTGTGTCTTTTTTTTTTTTTTTTTTTTTTTGGCATTTCCTTTTTATCTGTCAGGCAGCCAGCTCTGACTTACTCTCTGCTCCTGTCATCTCTCCCCCACATATCAACTTCCTCACCATGATGATTATACCAATAATACAGTTTCTTATATGAGGGGCTGTGGAAAATTAGACAATGAAGCATGTTGCAGATTACATGTTAAAAAGGTCTAATTCACACCGAATGACAACTTGAGACAATATGAGATAGTTTTCAGACAACAGCTTTGTGGCAGGTAGGGGACTCCTTTCTCTGCATACTCTTGTTGGTTGAGGTTGTGTTGCACTAGCTGAGATTCCTGAAACAGTGGCCCATGGATGGAGATGTAGAATCTGCAGGAATATTATTGCACCATGAGTAAGTGAGGATACCCATAAGACTTCCTTAAATACAAAGGATGATATACTTTTAGCTCTGAACTTTAGAAAACCTAAGCAAAGATCTACACAGGAATGCAATTATGACACTGGGATTTATTTTTCCCTTGGAAAATTAGGGCTCAGTCTTCGAAACTGGCATTATCGAAGGATCTTGGCACATTTACCATTATCTCTTCCAGCTCTACAGTTCAATGAACCAGCCTCTCTTTTCATATTCATTCCTCTTCTTTGGTTGTTGGAAGAAGACTGAATTTTGACTTTCATGAAAACAATTTAATTTTAGAATTCCTAGGTCTGAAGAGTTTAGTTATCTGGTTCTCAAGTGTTTAACTATTTGGCAAAGTGCTTTTTATTTCTCTGTTGGATAAAAAATATATATAATTTAAATTTACCTCTCAATTTAATTTGATTAGACCTGGGGAACCAGTTGTTTTTTTGCACATGAATCCAGAACATTCCTGTTCTAGAATTCCAGGATATTAAGTAGATAGATACTAGGTATATTTTTTCATGCGGTCCTTCAGTGATCATTGTCATTATCATTGTTGTCAAAATCATCATAAACTGAGTGCTTACTCTGCTCTGGGTATTGACTAAGCAATTGATATGGTGAGATGTTACTACTCTCTAATTTTCAGACCCCATTTGATTGTCAAAATAAGGGTCCAGTTCAGAAACACACATTGCAATTAGTTATCATGTCTCTCTAGATGCCTTAATTAGTTCATTAGTCTTTCCCTGGCTTTCAAAACTGAGACTTTTGAAAATTACCATCCAGTTATTCTGTAGAATATGCCTCAATTTGGCTTTATTGTGCTTTCGCATGATGAGATTTAGATGATGCATCTGACAGGAATATCACAGATGTTTCTCATTGCATTCTATCAGGTAGGTGACAAGTAATCTTGATTTATGCTATCACTGACGATGTTCACTTTGATCACTCAGTTCAGGTGGCATCTGCCATGTTTCTCCATTCAAAATGTATTTATTTTCCCTCTTGTGATTAGTAAATATTTTGTGGGGGACAGATTTGAAAGTATATAAATATCTCATTCATTCCAAATTTTCAATTTACTCACTTTGATAATGATGGACTTATGGTTTTGTATTTTATTGAGCTGTAATACATTACTATCATTTATTTTCATGGTCAAATTATTCCCAATTTGGCTTATGGGAGCTTCTTCAAGATGATTTTTATGCCCTTTTGACATGACTTCATTGTTTTTTTAAAGGACTTCCTTACTTTTTGGTATAAAATGCTTGATATTGTACTCCCTCTATACAATGTACTCCCTCTATGAAATCTGGTCATTTTCCCAGAAAAACTCTCTCTCTTTTTGGTGAAGACTGGTATTTAGAAGCCAAGATATGGATGCTAAATGTGCTAGTTGCTATTGCGGTGGATATGTTGCCAGTCTATTTCAGTGAACAGAGCTAGGTATTATAATACACACATACATTTACATCTCCATGTATTAATATATCTTTATTTATTACAAATTATAAGTTCACACCAGTACCTTCAACTCCATAATTTTCTCCTTTTATATATTTGTAATTTGCTTCTATGACAGAATCTTGGCCCTTCACCCTCAATATACTTACTTACCTATTTGATCAGTCTATCATATGTAACCAATCTCTCATCTCGCCTCCTCACCCCACTTGGGGTCTGACATTTATGCTGGGTGACCTCTAGCATAGATGCTCTCCTATCCTGCATAAGCTTTCTTGCCCCACAAGAAACCACCCCTTCACAGGGATGCCATTCTCACTCCTCTTGATCTCTAAAACCATGTGATGAGTCACCTCCTTTCATTTGGTAGTGTGTTGGATAGTGGCACATCAAAACACATGTCCATCCAAAACTTCAAAATGTGACTTTATTTGGAATAAGGGTCTTTGCAGCCATAACCAAGATAAGGATCTCAAGATGAGACCATCCTGGATTAGGGAGAGCTCTATATCCAATAACAAGTGTTCTTATGGGAGTCAGAAAAGGAGGCAACACAGACACACACAGGGAAGAGCCCCACGTGAAAGCAGAAGCAGAGATTGAAGTGATGTGCCTACAAGCCAAGGAACTCCAAGGATTGCCAATGCCCACCAGAAGCGAGGAGACACAGTTCTCCCTTGGAGTCTTCTAAAGAAATCAAGCCTGCCCATACTTTGATTTTGGCCTTCTGGCCTCCAGAACTGTGAAAGAATACATTTCTGTTGAATGAAGTCAGCAAGTTTAACATAATTACTTACAGCATCTCTGAGAAATTAATACAGAGTTTGGTACCAGGAGTTAGCACTTGGACAAATATTTTGGGGGTCCATATTCCAATCCACTCTACCTCTAGACACCTGCTTCACCCAGCTTGTCCTCCAAAACCCCACACCAGCCTGTCCCCACATGTGAACATCCTCATCACCCTGCCAAGGCTCTGACAGCCCTTGACAGGCTGTGCCCTATCGGTACTTACCCTCTCGGGTCTGACATGTTGCTCTGAGCCACCAGAAACCCCGCCCTCCTCCCTGCTGCAGACTCCTACCTTGCCCTGCCCATTTCATGGCTTTAGAATGAAATTTCTGAGTTAGAAAAAGAAGAGAGAAGAATCCCATTAACATTTAACTTCAATGCAAATTAAGCTTCATAATAAACAGTATAGCTCACACTTTTTTTTTTTTTTTTCTCACAGACAAGGTCTCGGTCTATCATCCAGGCTGGAATGCAGCGGTACATTCAGAGCTCACTGCAGCCTCGAACTCCTGGGCTTAAGTGATCCTCCAGCCTTGGCCTTCCAAAGTGCTGGGATTAAAGGCATGAGCCACTGTGCCCTACCATGCTTACTTTTCTTTATTTCCCTTACAAGACAAAAGTACAAGCTCTTTCTAAAATAAAGTGGAAAATGTCAAAATTATCCCCATTTCCTAACGTAAGGAAAAAACATACAGCATTCTTGGCAGAGAAAGATAGAAATTCTTTTATAAAATAGTTATCTATCTTATTTTCAGTATAGTTGCTCTTCATTTGATCTAAGCAAATACGACATTTTAGTACAATAAATGTACTCAAAAGACCCATGTACTGAATTGAATTCTTCAGAGATAAAAAACTTTGTCAAGAAAAAAAGAAAAGTCAAAGTGGCTTCAGAGGTTGTCTCTTCTTCTTTAAGCTTCTGGCATTTTTAGGCATCGTCAAGAGAAATGCCAAAATACAACAAATATACCAACAGGATAAAACACAAGTTTGTTGTAAAACCATAAACATAGCATGATTATCACGGGGGATCTTAGGTTTATGTTATTATACTCTAACAATGAAGTCCTTAATTAAAACATTCTACAAGTTTGGGGTTATTAAGGACATCTGAAAGCCCTGAAACAAGGGGACAAAATGGAAAATAGAGCTTATTCCAGTCTCACTATTTCCAACAGAACATTTTAGGAAAGCTTTGAGCATTAGCTGAAACACAGGGAAAAATAAAGACATGAAAACTATTTCCTGAAGTTTATTTTTTAAAAGTTCTATCTGTTTTTCTTTACATCTGTTGTGGCTGCTGTTCCCACAGATAAGTCACCATCCAGTGCCAGAATGGAAGAAAGTTTATGGGTCTCTTTTGTTATGTAGCACTGAACTACAGAGAAAATTTTATTGCACATTTGCTGCTTTCAATTTCCCCAGATTGTTTAACAATTCTGTGCTTCTGTGACATAAAAGACAGGCCAGAAACCTGAGGCCACCCTTCTCAGCTCCAGATCGAACATGACATTACAAACCGGACAGCATTTGACAATTTGGCTTGCTCTTTGAAAGCTATCAGAGTGTGCCACGACCAAGATGCAGAAAAAAATAACAGTCTTTGTTAGGCAACATTTGTAAAAACGTAGTTTCCATTATGCATTGGCAAGTGTTAGCTACAATTAGTAATTATTAATATTAATGAAATCGGTATGTAAAGGATGCAAAAGGGACTTTAATTCATTGGGGGATAACTCAATACCCTGTGTTCTATTGTGCTGCAGAGAGAGTATCTGTGATATGAAATCACACATTGGCTGTCTATTTGGACTTACTGACTTACCACTTCTTGCCAGTTTGCCAGTTGTGTAGTGCTAAAGAAAATTTAAAGTACAATAGTCGATACAATCATTTCTCAAGTGGACCTATTCATCTCTCATCAAAAAGCAAAGACATAATGAGAGAAGAGCATTTTTCTGTGTTTGAATTATATTTAATACCATGGGAGATATAAAGATACTGAAGCCTTAAAATCTATAATGTTGCCTGCCATGTTTTGACAATACTAACTTTAACCTGTAGAACAAATTACAGTAAAAGCCTGTGTATTTGGTAGTCCATCAACCAGAAGTTCCTCTCTACTAGCAATTTTGAGCTGTGCCAATATGGTAAAAATTGATATTTCTGATTATGGCTGGTTACAAGATCCTACTGTGCATTCTCAAACAAAGTTTAAATTTTATCAGGCAATTTTAATATATATTACTTGTACTCTAGTGTTTTGAAAAACTGATAATCCACATATATAGTAATCCTGGCCTTTCAACTTTATTGCCATCTCATAATTTCATGGCCTGATGAGTAACCCTTCTTTGATGTCCCAATATTTCTTCAGGTGTAATTATACTATATTTTGCATGTATATATATATGTGAATATAATAAACATATTATGAATAATTACACATAATACAGACATAGCACCTATTTATATTGCAGCTACATCCTGGGTGTTAGTGTATTCTACGAATGTCACATATATAGTATATTGACTCATTTAATTGTAGTAATTACCTGATATTTAAATGGCATGATTGTAAAAATGAGGCAGAAGGCTTTATGACTTGCCAAAGATCACATGTGTAATAAAGTCATAGAGGCAAGACTGAACTGGATTCCACCAGCATCCAAAGCTCTATTCCTTCCAGTATACAACATATCTCACTATACCTACCACCCTTCTAATTTCTAAACCAGATACTTTCAGAATAATCATCAATTTTTCCTTCTTTATTTACATACTCAATTTGTAACCAAGTCATCATTTTTTTTTCTTGGCTTAATTATCCCTAGTCCCCAGGCCCACTTTTGCCCTCATTGCTTCATGGGGTTAGATTACTATAGAAGTCTTCTAATCTAGGCTGCTTGCCTCTAAACCCCATTCTGCTTAGTGGTTACATCTTAAAGCAATGTCCACTGTGTCATTCCTCAGCAATTTGATTATTTAGGGATGTATGTCTAAAAAACAAAACAAAAAAAAAACTTTCTTTTGAGAAATACATTTTACATTACAACCTTGTAGACCTAGTAAACATATTTGTGTGTCCGTGCACACACAGTTGATCCTCATTATTTACAAATTCTATATCTGCAAATTCACCTACTTGCTAAATATATTTGTAACTCCCAAATCCATACTCAAAGCATGTTTGTGGTCAGTCACAGACGTGTACAGTGATGAAAATGTAAGCACCTGACATAC
Organism: Mandrillus leucophaeus; assembly: GCF_000951045.1. Classification (NCBI taxonomy): domain Eukaryota; kingdom Metazoa; phylum Chordata; class Mammalia; order Primates; family Cercopithecidae; genus Mandrillus; species Mandrillus leucophaeus. The sequence continues at coordinate 4,174,276 of NW_012106030.1, read as the reverse complement.
GTGTTCCCAGCTGAGGTTGAAAAAAGTGGTGCTCTGTCTTCTTATTTCAGCTCAAACTGTAAACGAGTGTTCTTTTCAAGGCCTATTTAATGTCACACTTTTTGCATTTTTGTGCTTTTTTTAAATTGGTGATTTCAAGTTTAAAATGGCCCCCAAGCACAGCGCTAACGTGGTAACTGGCGTTCATCAGCACAAGAAGGCTGTGATGTACCTTAGGGAGAAAAACACATGTGTTCGAGAAGCTTCATTCAGGTATCAGTGATAGTGCTTTAGCCTAGAGTTTAATGTTAATGAATCAATATATATATTAAATGAGGTGTCCTTATTCAGAAACACTCATAAAATAAGGGTATGTATTAATCTGTTGATGAAAATTTTGTGACCAGAGGAACAAAGGAACCTAATCCTGTATTTACCCAGGAAGCAATGGCTTCGTAATTACTAATTCAGGGTTGGTGACTTTATAGAATAGAACTATTACAGATAACAAGAATTGACTGTATATAACTAAAGCAAATGTTTCACAAAAACCCTTATTAACTGCAAGACATGTTTCTATTTTCTGTTTTCCTCTATCCTAGTTCATTAAAACAGGTATGGTGGTTGTGACCCAATACACTAATTTCACAACCTACTAAAGAGTCAAGATCCAAAGCGTAACGGCCGCTAAGCTAGGACCTACTATTAGAAGATAAAACAATTTTAAATTGGCTTTCAAGGCTCTCCACGATACTGCTTTATTCTACGTCTCTAATCTTTCCCATGCCCCATCCCTTGCTGGTCCTGTCAGTCTGGCCAGATTTGGGAGATGGGTGAAGGCCCTTCGGAAACTGCTGTTAAGTCCTGGTTGAGCCCTTCTGAGCCTTAGGGTCCAGGGTCCCATGTCAGGGAGGATCTGCAATATAGGGGGGGTCCAGGATGGGGACAGAGAGTGGCCTCCCAGGTTCACCAAGTAACTAGAATTCTGTGATGGAGAACAGGATTGGTCACACTGCAAGATGCATGCTGCATCTTATTTCTAAAGCTCTATGCTAATGCTGATTTCAACTGCGTTGGGGGTTCGCTATGAAAAGTCTTCCTACTTGCTCCTTCTTGTTGAACTAAGACCAAAGCTATAAAATGGCAAGTCAAGACCTACTTATTCATTTATTTTAAAAATAAAACCTTAGTGGTAGAAGACCAAGGCCATGTCGGTTTTCTACCACTTCTCTGAAATCTCTTGAGACTAATTATTTCAAGTTGTAAACTTCCCATCTCGATTAGATGGGGAGATTTTGGATGGCTGATGTTTATTTTCTTAACAATCTGGTTAAAAAATCAGTCAAATAGGTTGGGTTCAAATCACCCCTCCACCACAAATAGTAATGTGACTGTGGATGAGTTAAACACTGCAAACTCAGTATATCCTCATCTGTAAACTAGAGATAATAATGCTAACTACCTTACTGGGTTCTGGGAGAAGTAAATGAGATAATACTTCAAAGAATGACAGGTAAAAAAAATGATTGCTTAATATATTTTGTTATTATTGTCATAATCATTATTAGTATTACCATGGGGCCAAACACAAAATAGGCACTTAATGATTTTTGTAACTACATTGCGAAACACTTGACTTTAAATCAACTGGAAACTTTTCTGCTGTTAGTCAGCACAGGACAATTCTTCAGGTATCTTTGGACTGACACAGTTACCCCCTCTTTTTTACTCATAGTTCTTAGGAATAACTATAGAATATGCTGAGAATGCAACATCTTAAGATAGGGAGAAACTAGCCTGAACAGTCTAGGCTCTGTTCTAATCCCTCATAGAAACAGTATGTCCTTCAACACATTAGCACAGTGAATCATGTTATGCTGGGGTATAAAACCCAGGGTGGGATACTTTCTTGGGACCCTCCACTGCAGCGCAAATGGGGGGCACATGCAGATGAAACTCCATCTGCCAAACTAGCTTTCTTGAGGCTTTTATGAATCATAGGCTTCTGTTGTCCTATCTGTAAGTAATACACTGCCTTCATGTAACTTGTGTTGGGGAGTGTTCTATCTCACTGGATTAAGACAAGCTGGTAATCCGTACACAGTGAAACAGCTCTGTAACCAAGTCATTCTATTTTTGCTTGTATGGTCTTTTCTAAGGTAGTCCACTTTCAGCACAAGAGAAAGAACTGAGGAACTCTGTTGAAGGATTCGCTTTACCAAACCTTACTGTGTGACAAGCATTGTATGAGATTTTATAAACATATTTCTCATCTTATATTCACAGTTTCTGAGATGTAAATGGCATTAACTTTATTTTATAAGTAAAGAAGCTGTGGCTCCAGACAAATAAATAGCTCAAGGTCACACATCTTGCTGTTATAATAAGCCATATATTCAAAGGGGGTCAAAGAAGAATGGAGAGGAAAGTAATGTATTTTTCTTTCCTTCCAGGTTTCAGCATTACTTTGGTGTTACTAGCCTATCTTTCTTTCTTTTGCCTTCCCAGATGTTTTAGCACTGCTGTGCTATAGTTAGAAACTGTAGAAAAGTGCAATCATTTATAACCAAGTCAGAGATTAGATTTAAAACAACAAAGAGTTTGTATATGGCATTATGTAACTAAGAGGTAATGAAATTCACATCTTTCAAGATTTAATGTGAGGAGCAGAGCCTGAGCTGACTCAAGCCACTGATTTACCAGCCCCTTACTTCTCCAAAGCATGGACCAGTCCAGCACCCTACCCCTAGAGGAGCACAGCCCAAGTAGGTGGAATAGGCATACAAATCTCTACAGCCTAAGCCACTGAGGCATGCAGGGGCATTGCTGATATTGACTATAGCTGAAGAAACTGTACAAAGACTACACTACTGCACCCACCCAAAGAAAAGCCAATGCACCCTATCCAACTGACACCCTAGGACATATCTGCAGGAGAAAGTTTTTTCCCATGAAAGCCACACTACAAAACTGGAAGAGGCAAATGTTCTACTAAATGCACAGATATCAAGCAAGGGAGACAAGAACATGAAAAAGCAGTGAAATATAACACTACATAGCACAGTAATTCTCCAGTAACTGATCTCAACAAAAAGAAAATTTTTAATTGCCTGAAAAGAAATTCAAAATAATAACTTTAAGAAAACTCAGAGACAAAGGAATACAAAAAAGACAATTCAATGAAAATGAAAAAACAATTCATGATTTGAATGAGAAATTCAACAAAAGATGGGTATCAAAAATGAAAGAAACAGAAATATTGGAGCTGAAGAATTTAATAAATAAAAATATGTCATTGAAAGCTTCAACAATACATTATATCAAGCAGAAGAAAGAATCTCTGAACATGAGGAGATACCTTTTGAAATAATCCAGTCAAACAAGAAAAAAGAATGGAAAAGAATTAAGAAAGTCTGTCAAACTTATTGGACACCATTAAGCAAACAAATGATTGGATTATGGCAGTTCCAGAGGTGGAAGAGATGGGAAAAGTCATAGAAAATTTATTCAATGAAATAATAGCTAAAAAGCTTCCAAGTCTTGGGAGAGATATGCACAGCCAGATACACAATGTTGTAAAGTTCCCCAAAGTTTCAACCCAAAACCATCAAAAGTAAATGATAGAGAATTCTAAAAACAGTAAGAGTGTCAAGTCATATATATAGGGGAGTCCCCATTAGACTAATAGCAGATTTCTCAGCAGACCAGGAGAGAAAACCATAAAAACCAGGACAGAATGGGATGATATATTCAAAGTGCTGAAAGAAAACAAGCTGTCAGAGAAGAATACTATGTCCAGCAAAGTTATCTCTGAGAAACAAAGGAGAAATAAAGTCCTTTCTGGACAATCAAAACCTGAAGAAATTCATCACCAGTAGACCAGCTTTACAAGAAATGCTTAAGGAAGTATTTCAACTGGAAGTGAAATAAAAAACTACCATCATGTAAACACATGAAAATATAAAACTCACTAGTAGAACAGATATGCAAATGAGAAAGAGAAAGGAATCAAATACTATCACTACAAAACAAACAAACAGAAAACTGCAAAGATCAACAATAAAAGAAGAAACAAAGGATATACCCCCCCCAAAAAAAAACTAACAAAATGACAACAGTAAGTCCTTGCCTATCAATAATAACCTTGAATAGAAATGGATTAAATTCCCCATTTTAAAAATGTAGACTGGCTGAAATAATGAATAAATAAGATACAACTATATGATGCCAACAAGAAACTCATCTCACCTGTAAAGACACTATAGACTGAGGGTGAAGAAATAGAAAAAGATTATCCAAACAAATGGAAACCCAAACAAGCAACAGTAGCTATACTTGTATCAGATAAATTAGACTTTAAGTAAAAAACTGACAAGAGAGAAAAGAAAGGTCCTTATATAATGATAAAGGGATCAATTCAGCAAGGGGATATAATTCTAAGTATACCTGCACCCAAAACCAGAGCACTCAGTTATATAAGTCAAAAGTTATTAGATCTAAAGAGAGAGAGAAACCTCAATACAATAATAGCTGGGGTCTTCAACACCCTACTCTCAGCAAACATGTCATGTAGATAGATAATCAGCAAAGAAATATCAGATTTACACTGCACTATACCCAACTGGACCTAACAGACATTTACAGAACATTTCATCAAACAGAGGCAGAATACAACTTCTTCTCATCAGAACACAGAACATTCTCCAGGATAGACGAGATATGCTAGGTCACAAAACAAGCATTAACAACATTTTAAAAACTGAATTAATATTAAGTATTTTTTCTGACTACAATGAAATAAAACTAGAATTCGACAACAGGAACTCTGGAACCTATAAAAATACATGGAAATCAAACAAAATCTTCCTGAATGATCAATTGGTCAAGGAAGAACTTAAGAAGGAAATGTAAAATGTAAAAATTTCTTGAAACAAATGAAAATAGAAACAATATACCATAACCTATGGTATGCAGCAAAAGCAGTACTAAGAAAGAACTTTATAGCAATAAGTGTCCATATCAAAAAGTAGAAAACTTTCAAATAAACAACCTAACAATATACCTGAGGGAAATAGAAAAGCAAGAACAAACCAAGCCCAAAATTAGTAGAAGGAAAAAAAAAATCAAAGTGGAAATAAATGAAACAGAGACAAAAAATACAAAAGATCAACAAAATAAGCAGCAGCTTTTTTGAAATGCCTGGAAGACAATCCAGGCAATACCATCTTGGACACAGAAACAGGCAAAGATTTTTATGACAAAGACACCAAAAGCAATCACAACAAAAGCACAAATTTACATATGGGATCTAATTAAACTTAGGTGCTTCTGCACAGCAAAATAAACTGTCAATAGAGTAAACAGACAACCTACAGAATGGGAGAAAATATTTGCAAACTATGTATCTGACAAGTCTAATATCCAGCATCTATAAAGAATCTAAATTTCCAAGAGAAAAACAACCCCATTAAAAAGTGGGCAAAAGACATGAACAGACACTTTTCAAAAGAAAACATACATGTGGCCAAAAAGAACATGAAAAAAAAAAAGTTCAGTATCACTGATCATTAGAGAAATGCAAATCAAAACCACAATGAGATATGATATCACACCACTCAGAATGGCTAGTATTAAAAAGTCAATAAATAGATGGCAGAGAGGTTGCAGAGAAAAGGGAACACAATACACTGTTGGTGGGAGCGTACATTAGTTCAACCATTTTGGAAAGCAGTATGATGATTCCTCAAAAAGCTAAAAGTAGAATGACCATTCGACCCAGCAATCCCATTACTGGGTATATGCCCAGAGGAATATAAATCATTCTACTGTAAGAACACATGCATGTGAATGTTCACTACAGCAATGTTTACGATAGCAAAGACACAGAATCAACCTAAATGCTCATAAGTGACAGATTGGATAGAGAAAACGTGGTACATACACACCATGGAAAATTATGCAGTCATAAAAAAGAATGAGATCATATATTTTGCAAGAACATGGATGAGCTGGAGGCTATCATCCTTAGCAAACTAACGCAGGAACAGAAAACCAAATACCATATGTTCTCACTTATAAGTGCGAGCTAAATGATGAGAACTTTTGAAAGCAAAGAAGGAAACACCAGACACTGGGGTCTACTTGAGAGTAGAGGGTGGAAGGAGGGAGAGGAGCAAAAAAGATAACTATTCAGTACTGGGCTTAATACATGGGTGATAAAATAATCTGTACAACAAACCCCTGTGGCACAAGTTTACCTGTGTAACAAACCTTTACATGTAGCACCGAACCTAAAATAAAAGTTAAAAAAAAGTAAAAAATAAAGTAAATAGGCCAGACGAGGTGGCTTACACCTATAATCCCAGAACTTTGGGAGGCTGAGGCAGGTGGATCACCTGAAATTGGGAGTTCGAGACCAGCCTTGCCAACATGGTGAAACCCTGTCTCTACTAAAAATATTGATACAAAAATTAGCTGGGTGTGGTGGCACACACCTGTAATCCCAGCTACTTGGGAGGCTGAGGCATGAGAATTGCTTGAACCCAGGAGGCCAAGATTTCAGTGAGCCAAGATTGTACCACTGCACTCCAGCCTGGGTGACAGAGTGAGGCACTGTCTCTAAATTAATTAAAATAAAATACACTGAACACATCACGATATAGTTTGGATATTTATCTTCACCCATATCTCATGTTGAAATGCAATGCCTAATGTTGGAGGTGGGACCTGGTGGGAAGTGTTTGGGTCATGGGGGAATATCCTTCATAGCGTGGTGCTGTTCTCACTATAGTGAATGAGTTCTCCTGAAATGTTGTTTAAAAGTGTGTGGCATCTCCCCATCTCTCTCTTGCTCCGCCCTTCAAATTCCACCATGATTGTAAGCTTCCTGAGGCCACCCCAGAAGCTGATCAGATGCCAGCACCATGATTTCTGTAAATCCTGCAGAACCATATCCCAATTAAACCTCTTTTCTTCATAAATTACTCAGCCTTAGGTGTTTCTTTATGGCAGTGCAAGAATTGACTAGCATATACCATTTGCTAGATTAAGAAAAAAAAAAAAAAGACAAAAATAAAACAGAAACAAAAAAGAAGACATTATAACTGATACCACAGAAATTCAAAGGGCCATTAGGGACTATTATGAACAATTATATACCAAACAAATTGAAAAACCCAGAGGAAATGGATAAAGTCCTAGATACATACAACCTACCAAGATTGAATCAGAAAGTAACAGAAATCCTGAATAGACCAATAATGAGAAATGAGATTGAGTCAGTAATTTCAAAAAACCTCCCAACAAAGAAAAGCCTAGGGACAGATGGCTTCACTGCTGAATTCTACCAAACTTTCAAAGAACTAATACCAACTTTTATCAAACTACTCCAAAAAAATCTAAGGGAAGGCAATTATTCCAAATTCATTCTGTAAGACCAGCATTACCCTAATATCAAAACCAGATAAGGATATAACAACAACAACAAACTACAGGCCAATATCCCTGATAAAAATAGATGCAAAAATTCTCAACAAAATATTAGCAAACTGAATACAACAGCACATCAAAAAGATAATACACCATGATTAAGTGAGATTTATCCCATGAATGCAAGGACAGTTCAGCATACACACAATGTAGTAGTCTGTTCTCACACTGCTATAAAGATACTACCTGAGACTGGGTAATCTATGAAAAAAAGGTTTAATTGACTCACAGTTCTGCATGGCTGTGGAAGCCTCAGGAAACTTACTATCATGGTGGAAGGCAAAGGGGAAACAAGGCATGTCTTACATGGCAGCAGGAGAGGTCGGGGGAGAGGGGGACAGCAGGGGAGAGAGAAAAAGAGAGAGAGAGAGAGAGAGAGAGGTGGGGAACTGCTAAACATGTTTAAAGCACCAGATCTTCTGAGAACTACCTCACTATTGTGAGAACAAAATGGCAGAAACCACCCCCATGATCCAATCACCTCTCACCAGGCCCCTCCCTCAACATCTAGGGATTACAACTCCAGATGAGATTTGAGTGGGGAACTGAGCCAAACCATATTATTCTGCAAATGGCCCCTCCAAAATCTCATGTCCTTCTCCCATTGCAAAATCAATCATGCCTTCCCAAGAGTCCCCCAAAATCTTAACTTATACTAACCTTAACCCAAAAGTCCAAGTCAAAAGTCTCATCCAAGACAAGGAAAATTCCTTCGGCCTGTGAGCCTGTAAAATCAAAAGCAAGTTAGTTACTTCTAAGATACAATGAGGGTATAGGCATTGGGTAAATGATTCCATTCCAAATAAGACAAATTGGCCAAAACAAAGGGTCTACAGGCCACATGCAAGTCTGGAAGCCAACATGGCAGTTATTAAATCTTAAAGCTCCAAAATAATCTCCTTTGACTCCATCTCTCACATCCAGGGCACGCTGACAAAAAGGGTGGGCACCCAAGGCCTTGGGCAGCTCTGCCCCTGTGGCTCTACAGGGTACAGCCCCTAAGACTGCTTTCACAGCTGAGCGTTGAGTGCCTGTGGCTTTTCCAGGAGCACAGTGCAAGCTGCCGGTGGATCTACCATTCCACCATGGAGGATGGTGGCCCTCTTTTCACAGCTCCACTAGGCAATGCCCCAGTGGGGACTATGTGTGGAGGCTCTGATTCCAAATTTCCCTTTCACACTGCCCTAGCAGAGGTTCTCCATGAGGGCTCCAACCCTGCAGCAAATTTCTGCCTGGACATCTAGATATTTCCATATATGATCTGAAATCTAGGCAAAGGTTCCCAAACCTCAATTCTTGACTTCTGTGCACCCACAGGTCCAATACCACTTGGAAGCCACAAAGGCTTGGGCCTTGCACCCTCTGAAGCAAAGACCTGAGCTGTATGTTGGCCCCTTTTAGCCACTGTTGGGATGCAGGGCACAAAGTTCCAAGATTGCACAAAGCAGCAAGGACCTGGGTCCAGCATATGGAAACAAGTTTTCTTCTTAGGCCTTTGGGCCTGTGATGGGAGGGGCTGCTGTGAAGACCTCTGCCATGCCCTGGAGACATATTCCCCATTGTCTTGATGATTAACATTCGACTCCTCATTATATATGCAAATTTCTGCAGCCAGCTTGAATTTCATTTTCTTTTCTACTACATGGTTAGGCTGCAAATTTTCCAAACTTTCAGGCTCTCCTTCTCTTTCAAACATAAGTTCCAATTTCAGACCATCTCTCTCAAGTTAAAAGTTCCACAAATATCTAGGGCAGGGCAAAATGCTGCCAGTCTCTTTGCTAATGCATAGCAATAGTTGCCTTTACTCCAGTTCCCAAGAAGTTTTTCATCTTCATCTGAGACTACTTCATCCTGGACTTCATTGTCCATATCACTATCAGCATTTTGGTCAAAACTATTCAACAAGTCTCTAGGAAGTTCCATACTTCCCCACATCTTCCTGTCTTCTTCTGAGCCCTCCAAACTGTTCCAACCTCTGCCTGTTGCACAGTTCCAAAGTCGCCTCCACATTTTCAGGTTATCTTTATACAAGTACCCCACTATCACAGTACCAATTCTCTGTATTAGTCTATTCTCACACTGCTATAAAGGTATTGCCTGAAACTGGGTAATTTATGAAGAAAAAAGCTTAATTGACTCAGTTCTGTGTGGCTGGGAAGGCCTCAGGAACTTACAATCACAGCAGAAGGTTAAAGGAAAGCAAGGCACATCTTACGTGACAGCAGAAGAGAGAGAGACAGAAAGCGGGGAGAAGTGCCAAACACCTTTAAAGCATGAGATCTCCTGAGAACTCCCTCACTATCATGAGAACGGCATGGGCAAAACTGCCTTCATGATCCAATCACCTCCCACCAGGTCCCTCCCTTGACACCTAGGTATTATAATTCCAGATGAAATTTAGGTGGGGACACAGAGCCAAATTATATCACAAACTAAATAAACACAAAACATCACATCAATAGAGTGAAGAACAAAAATCATATGATCATTTCAATAGATGCAGAAAAACCATGGATACATTTCAACATTCCTTCATGATAAAAGCCATCAACAAATTAGGTAAAGAAGAAACAAACCTAAACATAAAAACAGTATATAACAAAGTCACAGCCAACCTCATACTAATCAGGAAAATGCTGAAAGCTTTCTAAGAACTGAAACAAAACCCACTTTTGCCACTTTTATTCAACGTAGTACCAGAAGTTCTAGCCAAAGCAGTTAGGCAAGAGAAAAAAATAAAAGGCATCCAAATTGGAAAAGAGGAAGTCAAACTGTCCCTGTTTACAGTTTCTCTAATTTTATATAGAGAAAAACCTAAAGACTCCACTGGAATTTTTAGAACTGATAAGTGAATTTGCTGAAGTTGCAGGATACAAAATCAACATACAAAAGAATCAGTAGTGTTCCTATACATCAACAACTAGCCAGCTGAAATAAATCAATAAAACAATTCCAGTTACAATAGCTATAAAAAATTTAAAATAAAATATCTAGGAATAAATATAACCAACAATATGAGAGACCTCTACAATGAAAACCATAAAATGTTGATGAAGGAAATTTATCACAAATAAATGGAAAGATATCTCAGATTCATGGATTGGAAGAATATTATGAAATTGACTATACTACCTAAAATGATCTATAGATTCAATGCAATCCCTATTATAATACCAACGACACTCTTTACAGAAATAGAAAAAACAACCCTAAAATTCATATGGAACCACAAAAGACCCCAAATAGCCAAAGCAATCTTGAGCAAAAAGAACAAAACTGGAGGCCTCATACTACCTGACTTCAAAATATACTACAAAGCTTTAGTAACCAAAACAGCATGTATTTACAAAAAAACAGACACATAGAACAGTGGAACAGAAAAAAGGGACCAGAAATCCATGCATTTACAGACAACTGATTTTCAATAAAGGGACCAAGAATATAAATTGAGGAAAGAACACCCTCTTCAATAAATGGTTCTAGGAAAACTGGATATCTGTAAACAAAATAAAATTAGACCCCTATCTCTCCCTATATACAAAAATCAACACAAAATGGATTAAAGACTTCAATATAAGACCTAAAACTATGAAACTATTAGAAGAAAACAGGGGAAATGCTTCAGGACATTGGTCTGAGCAAATACTTTACAGCTAAGGCCTCAAAAGCAAAGACAACAAAAGCAAAAATAGGCACTTCTGCACAGCAAAAGAAACAAATAACAGAATAAAGAGACAACCTACAGAATGGGAGAAAATATTTGCAAACTATACATCTGACAAGAGGTTAATATCCAGAATATACAAGGTACTGAAACAGCTCAATGGCTAAAAAAACAAATAATCCAATTTAAAAGTGGGCAGAGGATATGAACAGACCTTTCTCCAGAGAAGACATGCAAATGGCCACAAGTATATTTAAAAAAGATAACATCAGGAAAATGCAAATCAAAACCACAATGAGACATCTCACCTCAGTTAAAAGGATTATTATTAAAAAGACAAAAAATAGGCTGGGCGCGGTGGCTCAAGCCTGTAATCCCAGCACTTTGGGAGGCCGAGGCAGGCTGATCACGAAGTCAGGAGATCGAGACCATCGTGCCTAACGCGGTGAAACCCTGTCTCTACTAAAAATACAAAAAAAAGAAATTAGCCGGACCTGGTGGTGGGCGCCTGTAGTCCCAGCTACTCCGGAGGCTGAGGCGGGACAATGGCGTGAACCTGGGAAGGCGGAGCTTGCAGTGAGCCAAGATTGCGCCACTGCACTCCAGCCTGGGCGACAGAGCGCGATTCCGTTTAAAAAAAAAAAAAAGACAAAAAATAACAAAGGTTGGTGAGGATGTGGGAAAAAGGAAACTCTTATGCTCTGTTGGAGGGAATATAAATTAGTACAGCTATTAAGGAAAACATTATGGGGATTTTCCTCAAAAAGCTAAAAATAGAATTACTATATGATTCTGGAATCTCACTACTGTGTATATATCCAAAGGAAAAGAAATCAGTATGTTGAAGAGATATCACCACTCTCATATTTATTGCAGCACTATTCACAATAGCCAAGATGTGAGATCAAACTAAGTGTCCATCAACAGAAGAATGGATAAAGAATATGTGGAATTTATACACAATGGAATACTATTTAGCTATAAAAGAGAAGTGAAATCCTGTCATTCATGGCAACATGGATGAGCCTGGGACACTGTGTTATGTGAAATAAGGCAGAGAAAGGTAAATACTGCATGTTCTTGTTCATATGTTGAAGTTAAAAAAGTTGATCTCATAGACGTAGACAGTAGAACAGTGTTTACTAGAGGCTGGGAAGAGTTAGAGAGGAGAAGGAAGAGGTTGGTTAATGTCCATAAAATTGCAGCTAGATAGAATAAGTCCTAGTGTTCTAAAGAGCTTTAGGTAACTACAGTAAACAATAATTTATTGTATTTTTTCAAACAGCTAAAAGATTTGTAATGTTACTAACATAAAGAAACAATAAAGGTTTGAGGTGATAGATATGCTAATTACTCTGATTTGATCATTACACATTATATACATTTATTGAAATGTCACATAGTACCCCACAAATATATACAATTATAATATGTCAATTAAAAATGTTTTCTAATCTATACATCTGACAAAGTTCTAACATCTAGAATCTACAATGAACTCAAACAATTAGCAAGAAAAAAACAAACAATTCCAACAAAATATGGGCTAAGGACATGAATAGACAATTATCAAAAGAAGATATACAAATGGTCAACAAGCATGTGAAAAAATTCTCAACATCATTAATGATCAGGGAAATGCAAATCAAAACCACAATGCGATAGCACCTTACTCCTTCAAGAATGGCCATAATCAAAAAATCAAAAAACAATAGATGTGGCTGCGGATGCAGTGAACAGGGAACACTTCTACACTGGTGGTGGGAATGTGAACTAGTACAGCTGCTATGGAAAACAGTGTGGAGATTCCTTAAAGAACTAAAAGTAGAACTACCATTTGATCCAGCAATCCCACTACTGGGTATCTACCCAGAGGAAAATAAGTCATTATACAAAAAAGATACTTGCATGTTTATACCAGCAGAATTCACAATTGTGAAAATGTGGAACCAACCCAAATGCCCACCGATCGAGTGGATAAAGAAACTGCACCATATATATACACATATGTATTTGTGTGTGTGTGTATATATATATGATGTGTGTATATATGTGACAATATATATGACTGTGTGTGTGTGTGTATATATATATATATGATGGAATACTACTCAGCCATAAAAAGGAATGAATTAATGGTATTTGTAGCAACCTGGATGAGTTTGGAGACTATTATTCTAAGTGAAGCAACTCAGGAATGAAAAACCAAACATCGTATGTTCTCACTCATAAGTGGGAGCTAAGCTATGAGGATGCAAAGACATAAGAATGACTTTAGGGACTCAGGGGGAAAGGATGGGAAGTGGGTGAGGGATAAAAGACTGCAAATTGTGTGCAGTGTATACTGCTTGGGTGGTGGGTGCACCAAAACCTCACAAATCACCACTAAAGAACTTACTCATGTAACCAAACACCACCTGTCCCCCAATAACTGATGGAAATAAAAAAAACAATTAAAGCTCCCATGTAAGTAGGAGCACACAGATGTGCATGTATACAGATGTGCAGGTATACAAATGTGCATAGAAAAGAGTCTAGAAAGATACACACCAAACTGTTCACAGTGATCACCTCTGGAGTAGGGAGCAGAGATAGAGCAAAGGAAGCCTTCCCCTTTCTACTTGAGAGACATCACATTGCTTAAATGTATGTCTTTGTGTTACAGTAAACATATATATTTAAATATAAATTTATATAAAGATTTAATGATAAATATTCTTTTGAACTATTTATATTAGCTGTTCAATCAAAATTATTTCTTAAATATTCTTATCCAAAAGCTTTCTTAATTTTGTAACACTGACTTTAGTCAATACCAATTTACGTAGTACCATTCCAGTAATGAGAATAGCTGAATAATGATTATGGATAAATCATTTATTCATATGAAACTTACCATGTTAAATATTAGTTTTTAATTGTGACAGTCTTAACGGCAATACCTTTAAGTTCTTTGGCTGCTGAGAATCATTTAATTATTATCTTCGTGTTTCAAGTTTATGTATTCTAGAGTTGTTCTAATATGGTAGCCACTAGGCACATGTGGCTATTTAAATTGAATTATGTTAAATAAAAATTTAGTTTCTCAAAACCACCAGCCACATTTCAAGCATTCAATAGCTAGATGTGGCTGGTGGCCACTCTACTAGATAGCCACAGACACAAATATTTCCATTATTGTCCAACTGTATTGCACAGTGATAGTCTAGAAAATACTTATTCTTAAGGATATTGTTGCTGGATACAGACTCTTTGGTTGACAGGGTTTTTTCCAGCATTATAAAAATGTTCCATACTTTTCTGTCTTCAGTGTCTCTGAGGAAAAGCCAGGTGCTAATCACATTATTATTCTCTCAATGTTTATAAGATTTTTGCTCTGACTTTTACTGCTTTAACTATGGTTTTTTGTGTGGCCTTTCTGTTTATTCTGCTTGGTAACTGGTGTCAACTTGAACCCATAAATGTATGTTTTTTATCAAATTTGGGAAAATATTGGCTATTACGTCTTTATTTTTTCTGTTTCATCATTTCACTCTTCTATTTCTGAGACTCCAAGTACATGTAATAAATTTAACCACTTAATATTCTCTAACACAGCAGTCCCCAACATTTTGGCACAAGGAACTGGTTTCATGAAAGACAATTTTCCCACAGAACAGGAGGGTTGTGGGGGATGGTTTCAGGACGAAACTTTTCCACCTCAGATCATCAGGCATTAGATTCTCATAAGGAGTATACAAACTAGATCCTTCACATGTACAGTTCACAATACAGTTCGTGCTCTTATGAGAATCTAATGCCACCACTGAGCTGACAGGAGGTGGAGTTCAGGTGGTAATGCTCGCTCATCTGCTGTTCACCTCCTGCTGTGTGACCCAGTTCCTAATAGGCCACAGACTGGTACTGAACCATTGCCCAGGGGTTAGGGACCCCTGCTGAAACAGATCTCTGCAGCGCAGTTCATTTTTATTTCAAACTGTTTTTTCTCTCTGTTCTCTATACCAAATAATTACTATTGATTAAAGTTCACTTATTCTTGCTTTTGTCAACTCCATTTGGCTGTTAGTCCATCAAGTTAAATCCTTTTCATATATTGCATTTTTTAGGTCTAGAATTGTCATTAGTTTTCTTGTTTGTTTGTTTTTTACAGAGTCTCACTCTGCTGCCAGGCTGGAATGCAATGGTGCAATCTCGGCTCACTGCAAACTTCACCTCCCAGGTTCAAGCGATTCCCCTGCCTCAGCATCCCAAGTAGCTGGGACTACAGGCATGCACCACTATGCCCAACTAAGTTTTTGTATTTTAGTAGAAGTGGTGTTTCACCATGTTGGCCAGGATGGTTTCGATCTCCCGACCTCGTGATCCACTCACCTCAGCCTCCCAAAGTGCTGGGATTACAGGGATGAGCCACAGTGCCTGGCCCACTGGTTCTTTATCTTTTCTTTTTTTGGCAGATATTTCTATCTCTTAATTCACTATAAACACGGTGTATTTACTGCATAGAGTATGGTCATGATAGCTGTCTTAAATCTTGTCCGTTACTTCCAATGCCTGAGCCATCTTGGTGTTGATATCAGTTAATGTTCTTTCCTCATGAGAATATACACCATTGTCCTAACAATTTGTGTGTCATATAATTTTGGATTGGATCCAAGACAGTATTAATATCAAGATGTAGAGACTCTGGATTGTTAGTTTTCCTCCTATGAGTATTGTTCCCTTTAATTTACTACAAAATTATCTTGTTTCACCTCATAACTGTAAATTCTGATTTCTGGATGACAACTCTGGTCCCAATTCAGATATTTTATCTTTAACTGGAAACTTTGAATCTGTTCCATGTATATATGAATCATGGGTAAGCCACCTATGTTGGAGACAGAATGAATATGGGAATCCCACGTGTAACTCTTTTCCTCTCTCGTGGCTGAGGTCTCCCCAGATTCAGTTTTCCCGTCTTGAAGGACTGTAGATTTCTTCGGCAGCACTCTCTTATCCTGCATGCCATGTCTAAAGAGGAAAAGTCCTGAAAAAGGAATAATTCTATCCGATTCCCGTCCTCCAAGAAGATACTCCTCTAATAGACTCTGCCTACTTGTGTTTCTTCTATAGTGTTGTCAGTGGCTGCTTTTTGTATTATATCCAGAATTCATAGTTGTTTTCTTGCAGAGATGTCAGTCCCTAGGAGCCTACTTAGTCTTTATGTAAAGCAAATCCTTCTTTCCTTTTCCTTTGATACTTGTTTTAGTTTCAGGAGGTCCTGACCTCAAGAGTCACTATTAGTTGGTCAACAAAAGTGTTCCTTTCTTCTAGCCAGCAAACAAGATAGTTCCTTTAGTGTTTTCAAAGAGTATTTGTTTCTCAATATTTTTAATTTTTTTTTATTTTCCTACTTAATTTGTTTATAAATAAGTAGCTTTCATAGAGGGTTGGGGGTTCTGAATAGGTCTTGCTGCATTTTATTCTGTAATTTAAAAAAAAAGTCATCAAGAAAATTTATAAAGCTGGAAAACTTGTGCTTTAGTAATGTGATCTTGTAATCTTGGAATTTAGTGCTTTTTAAAGTTAATGTTAAAAAAAAAATGCTAAATTTACAGAAGTGTATTCCCACAGCAACATGGAAACAGTATTTGACTTGAAATCAACAGATGTGGGCCGCAGGTATGGCACCACTGAATCACTTCCTATGTTTGAATCTCTATTTTTCCATCACTAAAAATGCCCCTTTCAACTCTAAGGCTGCACAGAGCTTTCAGCCATATAGAGAAAACCTCTAAGATATATAAGTCTAAATATTACTATGTTCAATAAACAGTTACACTTTCTTAGTTTAAGGCAATATTGACACACACTAAACAACATAATCAGTTCAGTGCTCTATTCATTCTTTCAAAACTTAAATTCAAAGCTATTTTCAAAGAGCCCTATAGCTTGTTATGATGATGGTGGTTATCCCACAGGTTTACAATCGTTATTGCTCAAATGTTTTATATTACTGTCAAAGTTATAATAACTCCTTTATGATCCTTTAGGGTGTCTATTCCATCTATTCTACCTGAAATTCTGTAATTTTCCTATCATCATGAATCCTGTGGGTAATTGTGTCTCTTGGCATTGTAAGAACTTCAGACTAAATCTACTTTAAGCCAGTGAACTGCATTAGAAAAGGAAAAATCCTTTAAAAGGCAAGACATTTGGCACTGTAGAGATTAGAGGGACCTTGGAAATTGATTTCAATCAGCTGATTGATTGTGAATTGGTAGCTGACTGTACCCATCTCTGGGTTACTTGTAAGCATTCCAAGTAAGCTCATTAACATTAAAATATAAATGTGGGAGCATAGCTAGCAGCTTCCAGAAGGAAACCCCTACCTCAACCATGAGAATCTTACCCCTCTCAATGATTTCATAGTCATCTGTCATTCCTGTATTCTCCAGCACATTCTCAGTGTTCTCAACACACCATGGTATTCACAAGGCTTCTAAGACACAAAGAGTTATTCTCCAAATTAAAAAGGAGTCAAGCTGTAGTACAGATGTAAGCTGTCCACTAGAAATATCATGTGAGCTACATATTTAATTTTAAATTGTCTAGGAGCTACTTTGTTAAAAAGTAAAATGAAAAATTAATTCTAATAACATATTTTAACCCAACACATTCAAAATACTATCATTTTAACCCAACACATCAAAAATATTATCATTTACCTTGTCATAAGCATTAAAATAAATGAAATACATATTTTGCCATTCTCTTTTCATTTTACATTTTCAAAATCCAGACTGTATTTTCTTACAGCACATCTTAATTTGTACTAGCCACATTTCAAGTACTCTATAGCCATATAAGGCTAGTGGTTACTATACTGGACAGCATACCATCTAGTACTTTTTTTCCTTTTTCCTTGAATATGGGGAAACAATAGCAGGGCAAGAGTTGCTTATGATATAATTTCAATTGTCATGTCTTCAGTCCACCCGGAAACTGACTTCTGTTCATTCATGCTAGTTCACAGACCATGATTTAATAAAGAGATATTTTGGGCACAGATTCAAAAATACAGGATCACTTTTTCTGGGCAGTGATAGACTGTTGGAGCAACAGAACTAGAGGCAACCTCAAGCAACCATCAAAGTGCTATTCTCTCAATGTCTAGAGAGATAAATGATCCAGCTAAGCTCAAACAGCTAGTTAGCAGCAGAGCCAGGTTGGTAATCCACAATTCGAGTTTGCAGTCTATGAACTTTCTGATGCAGTATGTTGAATTTTACCACACCAAAATATGGTACTGGAGGCTACTGTATATGTATTTTCTTTTTTCCTTTTTTTTTTTTTTTGAGACAGAGTCTGGCTCTGTCTCCCAGGCTGGAGCGCAGTGGCTGGATCTCAGCTCACTGCAAGCTCTGCCTTCCAGGTTTACGCCATTCTCCTGCCTCAGCCTCCCAAGTAGCTGGGACTACAGGCGCCTGCCACCTTGCCCGGCTAGGTTTTTGTATTTTTTAGTAGAGACGGGGTTTCACCGGGTTAGCCAGGATGGTCTCGATCTCCTGACCTCGTGATCTGCCTGTCTCAGCCTCCCAAAGTTACTGTATATGTATGTGCTTTCTATGGCATGGCATTAGTATTTCTATGGCTACTTTCTATGGCATGGCATTAGTATTTCCTCGTATTTTCCCTACGCAAGCTCTCAGTGATACATTTCTTAGGTGATGAACAAGCTCAAATAACTTCTAAAATATAAGAAATGTAGACCACTTCTGAACTACAGAAATGAGGCCTAAGATATAGCGGGGCAGAACATTGGAATCAAGAAAAAAAAGTGAGCTATAGTTCTAGCTCTGATGAAAACTAGCTGTGTGACCTTGGGCAAATCTCTTACCCGCTCCATGACCCAATCTCCTTATCTGCAAAATGACTGGCAGTGGGAGGATTAGATTATTTATAAGGTCCCTTCCATTCTAAGATACTTATTCTAATTCCTGCTAGACAAATGATTATATCATAATAACCTTTCTAAGTTATTCTTCTACTCAGAGGGAAAAAAATGGTGCCACCTGCTCTCTTTATGGATACTTCTAAAAATTAATCAAAAAATACTGAATGATTTTATAAAGAAGAAAAATGTTAAATCTCAAGTAATCACTACCATAACAGTGTTTCTCTATAAGCAACCATCCTACAACAGTAAGCATAATAAAAAGCAATAGCACGGTTAAAATTATACTTCTCTTCAGAAAATTTTATTTCACACAAATAAAAGTGAGAAATTCATAATAAAACTATATTGCATGGATAGGCACTTTTTATTTTTACATTTTGAACAGAAAGCTACTGGTTTATATTGAAAATTTTGGTTTAAAATATCTTAACACTACCCCCACTTACTTCCAATTCATTCAATAGATGTGTATATGGCATTTTTGCTGGGCCAGGCATCGTATAATGATGAGCTAAACTGACAGACTTGTCCCCATGGATCTTAGAGTCTGATGGATAGATCTCAAGAAAATTAAACTAACTGCTCCTTTAAGGACTGAGTATATGATACGTCACGTCCTCCTTCTAATAATTAAAAACTGATCCCCCCAAAAGCAGCTGTATAAACATGTAGACCATAATCCATGTTTACCTTGCTTCTGTACACGTGACTAAGAAGGCAAAAATTGGCACATTGATTCTAAAGAGAATCCTGGAAATACAAATTCCTGACAATACAGTGCCATCCTTTATGCTAAAGTGATTCCTCAAAACTCTAAACAGGACTCCAGAATGAAGACAAGCACTCTACCCCTGATTTCTAACAATTAGAAACATGGAGAATTGATCAAAAGGAGGGATGCGATGTTCAAATTCTGTTTGCTGGCCATTATCTGAATTGGCTCTAAGTGATTAATATTTTCCTAGAAGACTCTCTCTTTTGATATTTATATGTGTTGCCAGAAAATTCCCAGGCCTTCCATAATTCTTTAATTAAGAGTTCTCAAATCCTAGTGAAGATTAATGATCACCAAATAGTGCTCCTACTACTATTGTGTTTCCTGTTAAAAGTATGAAATGCAAAATTCGATAGATTTCTTCCAATAAAGGAGTATAAAGAGATTTCCTTAAAATTACAACAATTACAAATTCTGTTATGCCTTTTATTCTGAAAATACCATAATATTATCAGTGGTCATTCTTGGGAAACAATATTGGCATTCCTCATTCTTACAACTAAAACCTAAATCCAAGAACCTTTGTGGTATAGACTTTGATTACTACAGTCCTGGAAAAAAAAGATGACGCAAAGGCTTCCCTATAGAACAAGGGAAAACACAGACATATGGTAGCTAGAGAAGGAAAAAACATTGTAAACCCAATGTCGTCCACCCCATATCTATCAAGTGTCCTTTGTAAAACTGATGTCTACCCCTGATAACAAGAGGGGTAGGCAGAGTCTGAAGTCAGAATATCAAACACATTTGAAAAGAAAACAGGCAGAAAAAGAATCACTTCTATCGGTTACTAGCCAAATGTCCATTTTTATGTACTGGCTTCTTTCAAAATATTCAATCACACCTAATAATTGGCAGAGAACACAAAAACGCTCTCACTCCCATGCTGTTGCATTCACTTCCCCTGGGGTACGTGGCCATTTGTAACCACTAGCAGCCGCAAGGAAAAAACCCCAGGAAGACCAGACACGTTCAATTATACCCCCACCCCTCCTGCCTTACACCTCTCTGTTATTAATATACTTTAGCCTTGTGGGTTAGGAAAGGGTTCTTAAAAGCATCAAAGTAACATTTTTCTAACATTTCTGTTAGAGAACTAAAGGATTTTTTTTATTAAGAAAAATATAAAGACAAGCTAAAATATCAAACATCATGTTCAATTGATGATTCCTGAACACTTTTCATTTAATAAGCTTCTCAATGGTTTGTTAGAACTAAGAACGTGTCTCACTCACAGAATAAAATACATGTTTTATGAAATCTCCACAAAAGAAGGATGATTATTCTTGCTTTGGAATAATTCTTATTCTTGCTGCTTTAAAAAAAATGGTTTCTGTTCTTCATCTCTATGCTGCATGCTGTCTAAACAAAGATGTATAATTAGTTGGGTCCAATCTGAGAAGGAGTCACAATAGTATATGTATTTTCTCATTTACTAATTCCAAAATTGTGTGGGTAGAATCCTTTATTTTTAAGTGATATTCTACAAATACCGGGATAGATTAACTCATTAATTTCACCATCAATTTAGTAGTAGTAGTTACTACTAATAGTTCAGCAATATTCCAAGTGACTTATTTAATATAAATTATTAGAATATGCAGAATGAAAATGCCGCTGACAGTCATTTCCTCTACAAATATCTATTGAGCACTTAGAATGTGCCTATGGCTCTTCTAGTTGCTGGGAATATCATATTAAGGTAAGCCCTTTGGTATCTGCAGTCTAATGGAGGTGATTAGAGAGGGAAAAAGCAAAAATAACAGTTTAGTAAGTGCTTTGCTTTGTGAGCTCATGGGCACTTACATAAGAGGACAACCTCGGCCACATTTTGGGGCCATAAAAACTTCAGGGGGAACATAAGAGGCCTGGAAATGATAGAAAAGTTAGTCAGGTGATGATGAACAAATGTGCTTTAAAAAAATCATTGGACACAAAGTCAGCTGAAGACTGACGAATGTTTGTGAGCATGTGTTGCTCCCAAGTCAGTTAATCAGGACAAATTTTCTGGAGAAGATCAGCCTGGAGCACAGTTTTAAAATAAGGAAATCACAGCCTTAGGGTAGAGGGGCAGTCCTTTTTGCTCTATCTGTCTTTGGTCTTACTCTAAAAACAGACAAGAAACAAACTGTGTCTCCAGGACAATCCTAAAAGAATATGCTAAAACACACCAAGCCAACAACAACAACAACAACAACAACAACAAAATTAGAGGTGAAACAGCAAGAACACAATTCCTTGAAATATACTGGCTTGAAATATCTTGGCTTCAGGACTTCTGATACCCAACTCCCCAAAATAAATGCTCTTGGCAATGCCTCTCATTAAGGAGAATTACCCCTAAGGATGCCACCAAGATCTCAAAGCCTAATGCACACTTCTCTGATGGCAGGACAACTCCCAATTATAAAAACAAGAGCGGTAGTAGGAGTCACAGCACCGCAATGAAATTATGCTGCATATTTAGAAAGTTCTAGAAGGGCTTTATGTTCATAATCTCATCTCACCCTCACAAAGCCTCTGCACGGTAAGTATTAGCATCACCCTTGGTTTATGAATGAGGAAGTTCAAGCTTAGGGAAGTTCACTGAAGTATCCCCAGTCCCACAGCTGGTGGATACAGGAGTGAGATGTACACACAAGGTTGCCTAATTCCCAGGCCCATGGTTTTTAGAGCACGATCCATCCTGGTTTACTGCCTCCAACACCATTCACCAACATAAAAGGCCAACACCAGCTGCCCTACAACAAAGGAGAAAGGCAAGGAAAGGGCTGAAGTAGAGCAAGAGAAAGGAGGAAAAGGGTTCGTCCAGAACCTCTACAGTTGCAGATTAATTACTACAATTGCAGAAGGGACTGGAGAGATAGGACAAAGGAAAGATCTGACTTAGTTTATTGCAATAGCACAGTATTTACACTGTTTAAAAGAATATGCAAAAGATAACATGAGGCACAGTAGCCGTGTTTCCAGAGTTACCACTCCACACGTTTTACATTTTGTGCCCTTCTTCAAACAAAGAGGCTGGACTTCCTCTTTACCACTGGGCAATCAACACTAAAAAAAATAATTCTGAAGGTAAAAATTTTCCATTCTTCCTTTTTACATATTGAGCAATACAATACCATTATATTTTAAGAAAGAGTAACAATCCTTGCTTTCATCTTTGAGTTTTAAAATAAATTGTTCCATCTGTGTCATCGGTGAGAGAAGAAAATGTGGTTGATTAGCACTGAGTTCTCATCACAAATAACTAATATTTATCCAACACTTTTTCTTAATTTTTATTGGTTTGAAATCTTCCTCCTTTTTTAATACACTGATCTTCAGTAAACCTATAGGTGTAAATCATACCCTCAAAATATCAAAGGTAATGATTATACTTGGGGTCTATAACCTACAGGCAAAATCCAGCCCCTTGCCTCTTTTTGTAAACAAAGTTTGATTGGAACACAGCCATACTCACTCATTTACTATTGTCTATGGCTGCTTTTTAGCTACACCAGCCAAGTTCAGTAGTTGCTATAGAAACCATACAGTCCACAAAGCCTAAAGTATTTACTATCTGGCCCTTTATAGAAAAACTTTGTTGATCCCTGCCCTATGCCATTGATACATTCACAGATAGAAGACTTCATTATTCTTCTCTAACATCTGTCTTCTGGATACTCATCAATTCACTCATTCATTCATTTGCTAATCAACTAATGTCTGTGAAACATCTTCTGTGTCCCTGGCACATAGATGAAGAATGGGTTAGAGACTCGTGGGGAAACAGACTAAAGAATACCACCAGGTGATGACTGCTCCAATAAGACAGGAGCCTGGTAAAAACGAAACCCTGGAGGCATCAGGCTGAGGGACTCTGATAAGGTCTCAGGCAGTATACAGTTTGGGCGCTTCAGGTATTCTGGTTGAGATACTATTACCCATTTAACAGCGATGTCAAAAATCACTGGGTTACATTATGCTTTTACGACTTCACAAAAGGCACATTCTGACTTATTGATAGATCTTTAAATATTATAAAAGTGTTGAGACGGTTTGGAAGAGATGTAGCTTCTCTGTGACATCAGGAGAGCTGATCATCTCCAAGCATCTGATAATAAGGGCACCAGCTCATCCCCAAAGTTGTAAGGACTAAGTAACATTAGGTGTCAGACAGAACACAGTCAGGGAAACTATCCAACACAAGATTCACCTGCGCTTGGTGGCCCACAACAATCAACTGCTTATATTCCCTTTTTTGTTTACCCACCAATCCCACCAAAACCCCACTGGTCTATGTTGAACCTTGTAACTAGAGAAGTTAGCCTCATGTGTGAGCAGAAAATAAATACCTAATAAATAAATGATTGATGCAATGAGTGAGGATGATTGCTCCTTTGGTGTTTTAATGAATGGCAAAGGATGAAATGAATAGTATGACATACATTGTCTGAGTGAATATCTAGGACTCAAGCTTAAGTATAAGCTTAAGCTTAGCTAAGTCAGCATAAATGGCATTTTAAAATATGCTTGCTTTGTTTTTCTTTTTGACTTATTGAATACTTACCTCCCTGGTAATGGATAAAAACAGTGGGAAATTCTTAGCAACCTAAACAACCATGTAAGACTTACATTTAACTATTATAATGTGATCAATTTATTTTTCACCAAACAATAAACATTTGATTTGACTGGGTACCTGGAAACAGGCTGTGCTTTACATATAAATTAGCCATATGTTTATTAAAGAGTGTTAATAAAAGTATGTTGACACTTTTCCTTTCTTAAGTGATTTTAAAGTGACATTTTATTTCCATGTATTTGCATTTAAATATTTAAATAATTGTCCATTGACCTAAGCAAAATAAATACTGCAAAAGAAAACCAAAAAAATGTTCACTTATTAAAACAACAAAGAAATTGCTTCATTTTGGAAGGAGCAGTACACCAAGGTAATCTTTTATTCCACAAATATAAATTGACATTTTATTCAATTAAGAAAGATTGCTAGTGTAGTTGCAAACCTTTACAATAAATGTTTATATGGGGACTCTCAAAGCTAGTGAGGGTATGATCTACCAATTACATCAGAAAATATACTCTATTTTAGCTTGATAAGATTTATATGCTGAATGTAAACACTCCTGGATTTAAAAAATATACACATGATTGATAGATTTCTTGGCTCTGACACCATGAGAGGATTTGTTTTATTTTGTTTTGACTGTATTCTCTGGTATAAGTAGAAATCACTGTTTAAAAGCATTATGTATCTAAATAGTTCTAAATATTTTTAAAAATCTAAATGAAAAGAAAAAGCTACACCTAAATTTTCTCTTGCCTTTTTCATGTGGCCCAAAAAAAAAAAAAAAAAAAAAATCTGATGTGACAAGTTTACAAGAATCTCTGTTATTCGTTTCCTTTATGTAGCCCAGCTTCTTGTTTACTTGTGATATCCCAGGGTGTTCTCACAAAAATTAATTTCAAATCTAAAAGGCAAAGATAATCACTACTTTCAGCAATAAAAGGTAACAGAAAGAAATTGCAGTTTAAATATAGAGAGCATATAATTAAGAACAAGAAAAATTAAAGGATTCTTGAATATGTGTTGCTTTAATTTTTCTCCTGATGGCTTTTCAGATTACCTTAAAAAGATCTATCAAAACTCCTCCTCTAGAAAAGATCTACTAAAAGCCACAGACACTTGGAGATCCACGAGAAGGAAAAAAATGGGTCATCTTATAAAATTGATTATGTGAGTTGTCTATATGCAGTGCATATGTCAGCAACAAGGAAAACAACCTCCAGATATATTCTGCAGGCAGATTTTCTTCTGGAGA
Organism: Mandrillus leucophaeus; assembly: GCF_000951045.1. Classification (NCBI taxonomy): domain Eukaryota; kingdom Metazoa; phylum Chordata; class Mammalia; order Primates; family Cercopithecidae; genus Mandrillus; species Mandrillus leucophaeus. The sequence goes on along the minus strand of NW_012106030.1, from coordinate 4,148,606 downwards.
AAAACCTATGTTTTCCTATACATTGTGAAGCCAACAGGGTAGGGTAGGAGCAGTTAAGTTTCATCCATAAGCATCTACATCAGGCTGGTTTTTGAAAAGAGAGTCAAACCCACAATAGCTCAGAAAATAATATTTTGTAATAACAAAAATGGTATATATATATATTTTTTTCCTGTCTAAATCTGGAATCCTGACCACCTTATTTTAAACAAGCCAGAGATTGCAAGCTTCAATCTGTTTGGATAGAAAAGAATTTATATAAATGTTTTGTTCAAGCCCAAAAGGGAAAGAGAGTTTAAATATACAGTGCATGAAAGATGCATGCCCAACTTCAAAACAGCTTAGTGCGCAGAAGAGGAAAAATAATCTAACCTTCTGTTAGTCATTCCCAACAGTTTTTAAGCTTAAATATCTTGCAATTTGCAACATCATTTCAATGACCCCCAACAGTGAGAGATTAACCAAAATTTCATAACTGCCCCACTCTCCTCCCCTCATGCATCTTGAGGGGAGGAGGAGGAACAAGAAGGTCAAAGAACAAATGGAAACAAAATCTGTGTTTTGCACTCTTTCTCTGCACTTGAGAAAGAAAAGGAGGCAGATAAATCTGTATAATACTAAACCAAATCTCTTTAATTCCAGTCAGCTTTTATCATTCAGCCACTGAGTCTGTGTGTGGAAAAATTCATGCTAATTCCCCCTAGCAACAGCCTCAGCCTATCAGGAGACTTTATGTACCATGCAGCTGCCAGCCAGAGAGAATAACTCTAAGTAGGTCAGGCCTGTATTTCTAAAAATGCTACGGTCTAGTAACCCCACTGTCCCGTCTGTCTGCCCTGCCCCATAATAACCTCAATTGCTTGGTGACACAATGACATACTATCCTGTTAGAGTGCAATCACATCATGCTACATTATTCTGCTGCGAGCATGACTGCTGGGTGAAGGACCCTCGGAGGGGCAGCATTAATCAGGCAGGCATTCATGTCCAGCAGCACTTCGCTCTAGAAATGGGGACTGCATTAATGACCAGCTGTTTGAACTAACACAAACAAAATAATGTCTTCCACCCTGTTGGGTGCACAGAATACTATTCTGATCTGGCAGGTTCCGCTTCTTGACTAAATCGAAGATGTAAATTAAACGGGCTTAGACAATGTCAGTTTTGGCAACCTCAAAGTGAGTATATTTAAATTATATTACATGTGATTCAAAAAGCTATTGATTTAATATATGCAGCTTTCCATGCTACAATTTTCCCTAATCCACATTTTAAAAAAAGAAAAAATGCATACATGGGTAATGCAATACATATGCACATATTACCCAGCAAGCTAAACACACAGAGCTGAACTAAAATTGACTTCTCTTTGGGCAGAGAAACAAAGCGGGTCAGGAGTAATTGTGCGGCATGAACACAAATACAAATAGAAAATGAATGCCGTGGAGGAGCACTGAAAACAAATAAGAGTAAACATTCTAAGCCTACGGACCAATCAGCTCCTCCCACCATCTCTTTGTGGAGGCTTCAGTAGCACCCAAATCTCCAAGCACAAGAGACAAGGGAGGGAAGTGAATGTGGCCTTCAAACCTCAACAATTCTGGTACGCTGACTTCCCATAACGTTTACTGACAAGCTGCTGTTTGGCTTCAAGACAACAAAACCTCCTTCAAGGTTTAAACTTGGGAGATCACCATAAATCAAAACTCCTTAGTTGTTTTTTAAATTCGAAAGTGGGAATTTTAGAATTTAATTTACCCTATTCACTTGAATGTCACTTTTGACTTCTCTCTATTGAAATGCACAAAAACAAACAAAATTATGTGTGGATACAGAGATAGGAGACTGGCAGTGCCATTTTTGGCTATTTAGTAAAACGTCTTGTATTGATAGAGCTTGCATTGATATTTTCTCACATGATTACTTTGCATGTTTAAGCGTTCACAGTTTCATTAAATGAACATATCCCCCCTGATAAATTGATAATTCAGCCTTCAATTATACAGAATTCAGTAAGTCTTATTTGTGTAATCCATCTGTATTTGATTTACAAACAGAAAATTTCTTAATCCATTTGCCCTTGTTTGAACTGGGTTTGATAACTTAGTTATGACTATCTTCTTCACTTTGTGGCACACATCACATAGTTATTCTTGGATAGATACAGTCACTGACGCAACCATGAACCGCTAATTACAAGCTGGTGACATTCTGCTTGTCTATGCAGCTTTGAAGTTCTAAGGCTGTTTTTCTCTTGTGCGCTTGCTCTGTTTCATTCTCTTCTCCTCATGCCACCCACCCTCAATCACTTACTCTCTCTTTCCTCTTTTCACTTTAAAGCCTTTCTGGATTCACTCTAGGACTATCTGGAGAAAGAGGTAAGAATGATCAGATTCTGTAACTTACTGCTTTTCCTTTCCTTCTGTACTATCCCTGCACACAGATCTACAGTTTGAAAGTACAGTAATAAGATCCTCACCCAGCCCCACCCGCAGGAATGCACCAACAGCTGGCCAAACATAATCCAACACACAGAGCTGCCTTTGTAGAATTAGTAACAAACAGTGGAAGGGCCAGACAGGCGTCCCAGAAGAGCTCCCCATGACAACTGGGAAAGCTCCTCACCCCCAGGGTTGAGCTGACTCCACTGAGCTGGGGTTGGAGAACCCCAGTCCTCACATTTGAATCTACAACAAGCCTCAAGTGCCTGCCCTCAACCTCACTAGAAGCTACTTGGAGGGCATTCGGCTCTCCATAACAGCAAGTTAGAAGCGAGCATTCTCCATACTGACAACGGCCATACTCTGCCTCATGGCACATGCCTTTTGAAATGCAACACTGCAAATCTCCAAATCACATGAAGAGCATTTACACCTGTATCTAGCCATCTTAGCTGTGAGCTGGTAGGACCACCTCTCCTCCTTAGAAAATAATTTCTTTTTGCAAATTATAGGCTGATCCCGGCATTCTGAAACATGTAAATATAACACTGTATTCATCTCCACTGAGCATTTAGCATCTGAAGCCTGTGGTAGCCAGCTGGTCTCAAAGTCATCTGGGATACATTTATTTTGATTAAATTGATCAGATTTCTATTTACAGGATAGAATTTTTTGCCATTACTGAATACAGCTGTGTTTACAGGGATTTGTAGAAGAAGAAAACAAAACCCCACAATCGGTCCTAGCAAAGCACAGAGCATTCAGAACTGGAAGGAGTTAAAACAGAGGGGGCTTGCTTTCCGAGTAAAAAGAAAATTCTGCATGCAGCTGCTTTGGCCATGCTGTCTCACTAGTCAGGAAATGGGTGTTGAGCTGGAGCTGAAAACACAAGCTGCAATCAAGCCCGATCCAGCAAAGTGACAGACTTCCTGTGTAAAATGGTCAGAAACCTTTTTCATGTCTCTACATGCATGCACATGCATTTAAATCCATGCTGCGAGGCTGCGATTTTCTCTGGGGACACTGGTACAGTCACCTAGCCCATCAGTTCCTTCGTTGACAGCATCGGGGACATCCAGACTGCAATTTACAGTTCCTCCATCCATGTGCTGGGTTATAAATTATGCCATCCTCCCTAGAATGAGAATGCACAGCAAGCGGCAGACAATCACCCGGCATTCGGCATCTCTTTCTTTCCACGCGCTCCCTCACTCCGCCTTTCTCCAGCTCTGCCTTCTCAGGCAGATACATCAGATACCTTGTTTATCCATCTTCAGCTCCACTCTGAGGTAAAATGCCACCACATCTCGCCATGGGTTGACCCCCCAGACTAAATCCCTGGGAACAGCCTGAGCTGGGTGCACGCGGCCGAGGCGACGGCTGCCCTTGCCCTGCGGAGCACGGGTGGGCATTGGATGTAAGGTACTCCTAACTTCCCCTTCCCCAGTCCTTGGCGTCCTCTCTAGCCGTCCCACCCCAGGTCTTCTGCAGCTTCACCCTGTCCTCCAAGTCGCCTCGCCCAGCTGCGAGGGAGGAGACCCTGGCCGGAGCTCCGCCAGCAGGTCCTTCTTTCGCAGGGCGCAGACGCACGATTCCGGGATCGGGTGCACCACGGCGAAGCCCAGGCGGGAGACGGCAGGAGCAGCTCAGGTAACCAGGGGAAGCTTGGCGTGCCCACGGAGATGCAGCCCTGGAGCTGTGAGGAGAGACGGTCTGGCTTCAGAATTAAAAAAAAAATAGAAAAAAAAAAAAAAAAGAAAGAAAGAAAGAAACACAAAACAGCGCAGCTCGGCGCCAGCGGGGGTGGAAAAAACAGACACAAACCATAAAAAAAGCAAGAGTTAAAATCAAATTAAAAAAAAAAAAAAGGAATACAGAGATCAGAGTACTTCATGCGACTTTTATTTCTGACGTTTCTTGGTTTATTGGCCTCCCCACCCCCTCCAAAATCTGTTCTGTCCCTGAACACCACTGTCTGTCCATGAGTGCCAGTCACAAAGACTTGCTCCCAAGTGCTGCAGACCCAGCATCACATGAGAAACCACATGACAAACTGCAGTCGGCTGCTGATGTGGTCAACTCTTTCACCCAGGCAGGGGGAGCAGGAGGGAGACAAACCTCAAGTGAGACATGCCCCTCTCAGGCGGCCAGGAAGACATTTCCTTAAAAGAACAATGAGAAGCATGCCTCTGAAGCTTGCTTGGGAATACATACACACTTTTACATATGCGCACTTACAGAGACTAAAGAGGCCGTGGATACTTGAAGACATTCTGAGGATGCTGTACCACAGACACTAGCTGGATGGCAGCAATATTATTTCCAGTTTGTATTAGTCAAAGCTGATTCCACTTAAGTGGATTCCTGAAAAGCACACACCACGTCTTCATAGCATGATCAGGCTTGGAAAACCAATTCTATTATCTCTCCCTGCAATCTGTATCTGAACCTGCATTCTGAATAATTTATTTTTAGACTAATAAGATGCTTGCCAAGACTGCTCCCTTTCTTCGGTAAGCAGCACAGGCAATATTCACCCGAGTAGGAAAGCCTTGACCCTTTGTGGGGAGAAGAGAGGAGGTGGTTTTTTAGAAAAATGCAATTTCTTATTTAAAGGCAGACAAACACATAGCAATAAAGTTCTCGCAAGTAATCTTAAAAACAAGTGAAATGTTTCTGCTTCATTGAATCGACATGTCTCTTATTTGCAGTTTGGCATCTCATGCTGGCAAATGGTGGTGATATTTTTCTAACACTGTTCATGGCTGCAGCTACAGCCCTTAAGCCACATGGATATTGCTACTTCTCAGCAGGGTGAGAGCAAACAATTGCTTTCCGGAGCACCTTTCTGTGGAGGTGCTGCACTGCCAGGTATGTTTTACTAGTTACATGAAGGCAAGTACAAGTGAGATTGCCTCAGGGTCTGTAGATTCTGTCACTCTTCCTGGAATTAAGTAAGTTGCCTATTTGGGATGTCCTTCCCAAGATGTGAGAGGTATGCCTTTTTAGCAAAATTGATTATGCCAGCTAACTAGAACCGGAGAACCATTAAACAGGTGGGAGATAATCGTCTACAACATGTCTCATTGGACTGTGTGGATATCAAGGTAAGCGGCCATTCATTCATTTGAGATGCCCTTTCAGCCTCTCACCATATAAGTGTGTCAAGGATGGCCCCAGACACTGGGGTTCCGGTGATGAGCAAGAGATGCATGGTCTCAGACATCCTGGAGCTCAAGGTCCAGTAACTGCATACGTCTTTTGTCCTTCAAGACAACCTTTTCCCAATTTGAATTCTCCAAAGTTAACCAAGGAAGAGATCCAGCAGTCACTTTTTTTTACCCTTGCCTCTTCAACATCCTCTATGATCTCCCAATTCCTATATATTCTCTCTTTACCATCTGTCCTTGGATTTAAGATTTCTTCTCCATTTATTCCTAGAGTCCAAGCTCAGGTACTAATACCCTCCTCTCTGGTGACCCTCTTTTTGTTTCATTCCATTTGGCAGCCTGCCACCAAACTAATCCTCCCAAACCACCACATTCGTGATGTCCAGAACTACTGTCCAGATGGGCTAGACAACCCTTTGTCCAAAACCAAGGTGGCTCCTTATTTCTTCACATTGATACACTACCAGTCAAGACACTCTATTATCTGATTATCCATTGTCTGTTTAAACAGATTGGTCTATTAATGATCTTCTGATCACATCCTCGATTGAATCAGAAAAAAAACTGGGAGCTTAATTTTGTTAACAAGAAGGCACAAAGCATTGTACAAGAAACAAAGACACACGAAGCATTGACCGTGCCCTCAGAGAACATACACTCTGTAGAGCCTATGCTACTTTTTTCTATCATTACTAACCATTTATTATCTTCTATTGCTAGTCATTTCTTCAGGTTTTATTTCCCATGAAAATAATTAGTAAGTCTCAATCCACTTGCTAAATGTGGGTCAGATAAGTGGTGCCACAGAAGGGCTGAAAAAGGAACAAACACTTCTACTTAACTGTCTGGGGAGGTTCCCCGAGTTCCCTGGGATTTGCAGTGAGCTATAAAATATTTGGCCAGGGAGTAGGGAGGGGTTTAGGTATTAACAACAATAGCAACAGCAGTCGTTAAAAATTAGCACTTACTACGTGCCAGCATCTATTCTAAGCATTTTAGATACATTAACCTACTTAATTTTATGAGAAAATACTTTTAATAAGTTATTTTCAGTGATATACAGACAGAAGCACAAAAGAGAGATTAAATAAATTGTCCACACTACACAGCAAGTAAGTAGTAAAGCGCATCTGGTCCCCGAGCGCATGGTCTTAACCACCATGCTGTCCTGCTTTGGAAATGAAAAAAATTGTGGGAGGGAGACCAGATATGTGAAAATACATACATATGTCTGAAGGTGGATGAAGGAATCACTGTGGTTCAAGTCAGGTGTTAGTGCTGTAGAAGTGGGACTAGGTTGAGGAGAGCCACAATATAAAGCTAAGACATTACCCCCCTCTTCATAAACAATGGGACCAAGAACGAAATTGTAGGATAATAAGTCCAGTAACCAAATCTAAGATTGATGGGGGAGGAAGGGATTGGATATAAGGAGACTAATCAAGAGGCTTCTGCAATTGCCTGGCTAAAAGGGAATGGTGCCCAAACCTTGGTAGTGGTGAAAGGAAAATTGAGATGGATTCTGGAGGTGTTATGAAGAAACAACATCATTGCAGTATTCTTGGAAAACAGAGAGGAGGTGATGGTAAAGCTGACTCTACATTTTTTAAAGCTCAGATGAAGAAAGAACGCAGGTCCCTGAGCTTAGGAGTTGTGTCATTCATCTTTTTTTCCCCCAGGAGCTAGCAAAATGCTTGATATGCCTTTTTAAAGTAATGAATAAATGAAGGTGATGGAAAGAGAAATGGGAACATCAGAAGTGATGATGCCACATATACCAAAAATCTCTACAGTGAATTTAGTAATTCACAGGATATCTGAGTGGCTTAGGTGGGTTGGCTTCCATCATGTCATTACTTATATAGAAATAGAATTTATTTTCTCTTTCCACCTTTGGCTTGGTTTTCAGATGCTACCTGATTTCCCCCACCACACGCCTCGGATGCTCTTCCTCAGGCTGATCTCGGTCAGGCTGCGTTTCCTCCGCCCTGCCCCAGCGACCCCCATCCTTGCCCACCAGCTGCAGACTCATCCTGTCCAGATCTGACCCCTAATCAGAATGTTGCACTTATCAAGACGATAAGATAAGCAGGCTAACATACTTTACCATTCTTTTATTTATTTTTTTTAATAGCAAAGGGAGAAACCACAGACGTTTATCAGCCTTCTCACACAATCTTAGCTAAAAAGAATACTAAATTAATGAACGCACCTCATTTCTTGGGCAGTTAATGAAGGTTAATGTGACATACTGCCTCTGGCTCTGGAAGTTAAAAGGGGTGTTACTGCCTCATATTATAGCTGGGAAAAAAAAGTGTTAATAATCTTTCTCATCAGCAGTAAAGAATTGAGCTTTTAATACCCAGATATATTTTAGTAAAAGGCTAGTATATCATCTGTAAGTGGAGTTCAAGAGCAATGTTAGATAACTAGGGCATTTCGAGAGCCTGCTTACACCAGAGACCAAGAAAAAAAAAAAAAAAAGAACAAGAGAGAGAAAAAAAGAAAAAAACAGCCAAAGCTGAATTTATTCCAAGAAAAAAGAAAAACGTGAATTTATGTTGTTAATATTTTCATTTATATCACTTTAGATCAACTCTAATAATCTTTAAATAGTAAGAAGAAAACTTGGATCTCACAAATAAGTGATTTTGAGTAAATGGGTAAATGTGTGAGCAAGGTCATTGTTTGATTCAATGATGTTCACACAAATGCATTATGTGGACCTGCTAATCTAAGAGTGTGTGGTAGGCATTGTCTAGGGCCCTGAAAGAGCTTACAATACACTTACCCAGGAAGAAGACACTTCCCTTCCTTTCACAGAGGGAAGCTATTGCATTTGATGATAGTAAAAAAATAGCAGGGGAGGCAGGGTAAGTGCAGTGGCTCACTCATGTAATCCCAGCACTGTGGAAGGTCAAGGTGGGCGGACTGCTTGAGCCCAGGAATTCGAGATCAGCCTGGGCAACATGGCAAAACCCCATCTCTACCAAAGAAAGTACAAAAATTAGCTGGGTGTTTTGGTGTGCACCTGTAGTCCTAGCTACTCAGGAGGCTGAGGTGGGAGGACCACTTGAACCTAGGAGGTAGAGGTGGCAGTGAGCCATGATCATGCCACTGCCATCCAGCCTGGGTGACAGAGCAAGGCACTGTCTCAAAAAAAAAAAAAAGAAAGAAAAAGAAAAAAAAAAAGAAAAAGCAGGATATAGTTTAAAAAGAAAAAAAAAAAAAAGAAGGGTCTGCTCTCTTGACAGGGAGCCAACCCACCTAAGCCACCTGAAGACGTTACCATAGCAGAAAGAGCTTGCATGCTGTGAATATTCAATGAATGTGACTCTTCAATCCTTTAAGTTATATAAGAATGCTATGCTTTATCTGTGCAATCCTGGGAAATATTAATGATGGGCTGATAGTGTCAAGAAAGGCAGGGTCTATAGGTTTATTTAGCAGAGTTGCTAGAGGACTTAAAACTGCATATCATGGTTTCTAACCTCTTCAAAATGGATGCTGAATTAAGATGAGCCCTTCCCAAAGCAGACTGACAAAGTGACTAATTGCTGGCTGCTGGCAGAGGACTGATTTCCCCTCTCTCTGCTACCCAGCGTTATTACCCTCGTCCATTTCACAGGCTCCAAATGGCAAGTTTAAGGTGGAAGAACTGTGTTTGTTCACCTGTGAGTGGTTTGACCTTAGACTTTGCAGAGCACTGTCAGGAAGTCGGTTTTTCCATGCTCTTTACAGTAAACAAAGACAGTGTGGCTGGGCTCCAAATGTTACAGAAGGTCAGGGACCAAACTGCCTCAAAGACAAAGACTGCTTCCAGAAATTGAAACACAAAATAGATGTGAGCGCCATCAACATTCCATACTGTGCTCCTGTTCATTCTCAGTGTTTGCTTCAAACAATGTGACACATACCCAGCGTAGATGCATAATAGAAATAGAATCATAAAACCCCAGGTGCTGGAAAGCACCTTAAAGGTCATCTGGTCCAACCGCAAATCTAAATTGTGAATGCTGCCCTTTAAAACCTCCTCCATGTAATCATCCAGGCTCAAGGGGAACACCTCTGGTGACTATAAACGCAGTGCCCTGGGAGAGAGACAAGTCATTCTATCTTTTGAATGCAACAGCCTGAGTATTTAAAACCCTGAGCCAAGGCCTGGGCGTGGTGGCTCACACCTGAAATCCCAGCACTTTGGGAGGCCAAGACAAGCAGATCACCTGAGGTCAGGAGTTCGAGACCAGCCTGGCCAACATGGTAAAACCCCGTCTCTACTAAAAATACAAAAATTAACCAGTCATGGTGGCACACGCCTGTAATTTCAGCTACTCAGGAGGCTGAGGCATGAGAATTGCTTGAATCCAGGAGGTGGAGGTTGCAGTGAGCCACGATCACACTACTGCACTCCAGCCTGAGTGACAGAGTGGGACTCCGTGCCAAAAAAAAAAAAAAAAAAAAAAAAAAACAACTCTGAGCCAAAATGTCCTATTCTATGACAGCAGGAGCCTCACTGGAGCTTCTGTTTATTAGCCCTCGATTTGGAAGCTCAAATCTAGCATGACTTCCACATGATGACCCCTCAGTTACTGGAGGGCATATATCATCCCCCATCCAGATTTTTCTCCTCTACACAAAATATCTGCAATTTCTTTAGACATTACTCTGTGACTTCAAGTCTATTCAACATTCAATTTCCGAGCCTAGGAATACATTCCAGTTGATCAATAGTGTTTTGAATGATGTGTCACACAAAACATAACACAAGGTCCCATGATGTGGCTACACAAAGCGAAACAGTCCTATTACTTCCATCATTCAAACTGATCATATTTCATTTAGTGCAGACTAACCTGCATTTTCTTTCCTAGTGGGTACCTCATGTTGGTGACTCTTACTGGGCTCACCTGTGCCTTTGTTCATATAGTTTCACTTAAATCACATTTCTACCATCTTCAACGTCTTTGTGCATTCATTTGACTGGTTTTGTTTTGTTGTTGGTTTTGGTTACCATATATGACCAGGTTTTAGGTATATTTTAAAACATTTTTAAGCCAGGTATGATGGCTCATGCCTGTAAGCCCAGTACTTTGGGAGGCTGAGGGGCAGATCACTTGAGCTCAGGAGTTTGAGACTAGCCTTGGCAACATGGTGAAACCCCATCTCTACAAAAACACAAAAACTAGCCAGGCATGGTGGTGTGCACCTGTGGTCCCAGCTATTCAGGAGGCTGAGGTGGGAGGATCACTCACTGCAATGGAGGTTGCAGTAAGCCATGATTGCACCACTGCACTCCAGCTTGGGTGACAGAGTAAGACTCTGTCTCAAAAATAAAAAATAAAAAATAAAAATGAAAAGAAAGAAATAGTAGTAAGTTACTCTTGAAGGAGTCATAGATATACTTATAAATACACATATCTATCCATGGTAAGATACAAGATTTATGAGAGCAGAAGTTCTTGGAAAGCATTGAGTACACCACCTGTTTTTCATATATCACAACAGCACTGCATAGAATAAAATAACTCTGATTATATAAAATACCCTGGCCTAGTAGGAAAAATATGGGACTAGAAGTCAAAAGCTGTTGGATCTGGTATCTGTGTTGCTACAGACTATCTGTTTATCTGTTACATGATTATCGAAAGGTCACTTTATCTTTTTCCAAGCTATAGTTTCCTTCATTGTAAAGTGAGAATCTCAGCAATAAGCACCCTGAGTTGTACCGCATTCTAATAGTTTATATTTCTGTGGAATTCTAATTAAATTTGTAAGTCTATTCTTTAATACAATGGAATAAATTGTGTATTAGCCAGTGGTTAAGCCCTGACTAAAATTTTCTATAGACTTTCATTAACATTAGATAAGTTTTACATTAAATTGTATCTTAAGTGAGTGAATGGCATATTCACAAATCAGAAAGTTCTTATGTCCAGAGTTTTTTTTTTTTTTTTAAATATGCCAATTAGGGAAATTAGATAAGTCTGACTGGGGGTCCTGGAATCTTTACCCTCTGATAAAATAACAGTTTTGAATAGGTGAACCAATTACTGAGATTCTTGGGGTAAGGAATAAATGTCATAATGTGGTATCATCACTTTCCTATAATCCAAATGTCTTCTTAAAATGTCTTTAATTAACTATACAGAGAGAACCTTTAGGTTGAAAAGATCTAGTTTCTTCCACATTTTTTAACTAGAGCCATGACAACAGAGTGCCTTGATGTCAATCAGCAGTTCCCACAATGGGACTACTATTCACATTCTGAGTGAGGGGGGAGGGAACGATGGCGTATGGTCATAACAAGAGAACAACCGCCCATCTTAAAATCTTGCATTCGAGTAAAATTAACTCCATGATCAGATTCTAAGACACACCCTCATAACATTAACTTCACAGAGTATAATAGTTGGTCTTTTTACTAAGTATATTACTGGACTATGCAGTTTTTCTCTCAGATCAAAAGAACTAAAATAAAAATTGGAATGGTGGGCTTTATTTTCTCAAAATCTGGGCCCGGTTTTGACCCAGCCTTTCTCTGTGCATATTCCTTCACCATCCTGACCTCAGCACCATCTCCTGTAAAACAGAGGAGGTCTCTGAGTGTCTAGGCTCTCTGCCCATATGTCAGAAAGGAGGCATGATTTTTGGCTTTTGAAGATCCTCTGCTTTCAACATGTAAGCTATCCAAGCAGCTTAGGATCCTAGAGATCCACAAGTCATATTGTGTCTTAGTTTCTCTCATTCTTAAAAGCCTCATGGCAAAGACCCTAGTGCAACAATATTTTCTCAGTCTCAAATCCCTTTCTGGGCATCAGGCAGAGGGCTCTCAAGCCAAGACCCTGGGTTTCAGTAGCAGGGGGCATGCAGCACTTCACGAGCCTGAAAAAAAAGCCGCAACTATATGATGCGCACATAGTCCAGACATAGAGAGTGATGCGGAGATGGACTGATGCCTTTTGATGTTTGCAAAATATACCGAGGTAGAAAACTGTTACATAATTAAGTGACCAATGACATTTGATATGAACAAAAGTTGTAAACATTAGCTTACTGTAACCAATATAATACTCTAAAATGCAATTAGCACAAATGACCACATCTCCATTCAAGTAGCAAGGCAGACTTTTAGAGGAAACCTTAAAATAATTAAAGTGGCCACGTTCAGGATGTCAAATGCATATACGTATATCATCGGCTGCTAAAGCAGTAAAGCTTTCTCAGGCAATAGAGGAGGCAGGCTTATGCCCAAGATTAGACTGAGTGTCTTACTGAAGTACAGTGCCCCCGCTCCACTGCATTTGATGGCCTTTTCTGCAGGTCCTCCAAGATCAGTGTTATAGTATTATGGTGTCTACAGGATGTAGGTATATGGAAGGGAAGAAAGGATGGCAGAACTGGAAAGAAAAGATGTTCATTTTTTACTCCATTTGACTCAATGCATGCTTTATGTAGAATTCATCCCATAAGGTCAAAAACCTAATAAGGCCTTATTTTAAAAGTTCTGAAACATGCAGTAAATCACATGTGATTTTTTTCATATGAGCTGTGACTCAATGATTGAATTTATGTTCATGAAAATAATTCAGCTTACATCAAACACTAGTTCCTGATACTCCCTTTCCCAAAACACACAAACACAGACTCACTCACAGTTCATATATAAATAGATATGTGTATGTTTTATTAAGATTATAAAGTTATAAAGTATATATAACTGTATAAGTATGCAAAATTATACATATAGAAGACAGAATATCAACATAATTTAATTTAATAGAGTTGGCTTAATTTTTGATACTCTATATTCAAAGACAAAGATTTTTATTACTGAGGATACTGAAAAGAATATCTTTTTCAGAATCTAAAGAAAATTTAAAAATAATTATTCAAATGTGTTGCTATATCGACATAAATGTAGCACCTCTTCATATGCCTTCTTTGAAAGGAGAAACTTTTGTTTATATACGTATACTAAAAAGGCCAAAATGATCTTAATACTTTCAGGTTACTGAGGCTGTAAAAAAGACATATTGATCAGTAAGTGGATTATCAAGTGTAGTTAAATGTAAAATGTAAAACCTTGGGCAAAGAATAAATCTAGTAATACTGGACAATTAATACTACATTTTAGACACTGCTCTGAGCACCTCGCATTTACTGAGTTAGGCACTATTTCAATCTCCATTTTATAGATGAGAAAACTGCAGCAACAGAGAAGTTCAATAATGACCAAGGCCACACAGCTAACACATGGGAGAGCCAGACTGCATATTCAGGTAGTGAGGCTCCAGAATTCTTGCCCCAGAGTCCGTTACTCTGCCTTGTATCTCTTCCTTCTTTTTCTCTTCTCCCACCTGACCCCTAACACCCAAAACCATATCAAAGGCAGAACCCTCTCCTGAATCTGTTCAGGCCTCGTAGTTAGTGTCCATGATACAGAATGAGGCTTTCTAAAGGAGTTTTAGAAACATTTTAGCTAATCGTTATAACAACTCTGCCAGTGTGCTATTATCCTCTTTTGACAGATGAGGAAACTGAAACCCACAGAGATTAAGTAACATCCTCAAGATCAAAAAGGTAACAAACAATTGAGGCAGGATTCAGATACTGCTCTACATGACGGGAAAGCCTGTGCTCTTGGAATTACAGTCATAGTACAATAGATCAAGTTCAAAGCATCATCTAAGTCAAGGAGAACCAGTAAAGAGGTTTGGAGAGACAAACAGGGTCAACTCGAGGCATCTGGGTCAGCAGAAATGGTACCATTGAGCAGCACTGAGACTGTAGGATCACGGATCAGAGGCTGCTTCCTCTTTGCTTCTGGGCATCATCCTCATGTCCACTCAGAGTAAATGGCCCCTCTGACTGGAATCGGAGGTGGCTGGGTCATCTCACAGAGCCAAACAAATACAATTAGCTGTTGCAAAGCCTTTGGGGAATTATTCCCAGTGTAAATAAACACATAACCATGTAGCAAGAGCCTTGATAAAGTCCAAAAACAAGCGAACTTGGAGTATCTAAGAGAAAAGACCAGAATGTAAATGAAAAACCAAATAAACTGGGGTAAACTATAGGATAGGGCCCTGTCTGTGATGGCCTGCATATGACAAGCCATAGAAAAAGGATGGTGAATTCTGGGTAATAAGAAATGTCAATGAGATGGAAGAACCACCTGTTTTATGTAAAGCTCCAAATAACCAGATCACAGTGGACAGCCACTCAAATAATGCCTTCATAATACAGGGTATTATTGAGAATAACTCAATTCACAGAGAGCTTAAGGCAGCCAATATTTGATAGCCTGTCAGAAAAAAACAGAACAGTAATTACAAAAAAGAATCATATCCTCAGAAAAACAAAAATTAATCAAAGTAAGTTTGTAAAGTCTATCTTATAGACACATTGTCTGGACTGGTCCTCTCAAAAATACTGTTTTTTTTTTTTTAAATTTTATTTTATGCCAATTTATTTATTTAATGATTTTTATCTTATTACTTCAGAACTGGAAATATCTTATGACTCATAACATCTTACAACCTTTCTACTTTCTTAAAGAATCTCAAGTTTATAATCACAAGGGATAGGATTATTTTTCAAAAATTAAATGATGATGTAACGATTACTATGTCTATTGTAGAAAAATCAACCTTATTACAACTGCAACAATAGCATTAAAAAATATGAGTAATTCTAATCAACTTGAGATAAGGTCTAATCAAACACAAATACAACTGATAAATTTCATTAAATAGCATGGAGATTAAATTAAAGCACTATTATGTAATAAAAACCTTTAGTGGTACTAAAATTTTAGAATAGTTCAGATATACAGAAAAATTTCAAAGATATACAGAGTTCTCATTTTTTTCCTATTACTAACCTCTCATATTTGTCACAACTAATGAATATTCAATACAGTATTATTAACTAAAGCCCATACATTTATTCAGATTTCCTTAGTTTTTAGCTAACATTCTTTTTATTTGTTCCAGGATCCCATCTGGGCCACTACACTGAATTTATTTGTCATTTTAGGTACCTCTTGGCTGTGAGTTTCTCAGACTTTCCTTGTTTTTGATGACCTTGACAGTTTGAGAGAGTACTAGTCAGTTATTTTTGTAGAATGCCCTAAATTTGAGTTTGGCTGATGTTCTTCTTAGGGTTTGACTGGGGTTATGGGCTTTGGGGAGGAAGACCACAGAGGTGAAGTACCATTCTCACCAAATTATATTAAAGGTACATACCATCAGCATGCCTTATACTATTGATGTGAACTTTGATTGCCTGGCTGTTTGTAGTGTTTGTCATGTTTCTCCACTGTAAAGTTACTCTTCTCATCACCCACTTTTCTGTACTGTACTCTTTGGAAGAAAGTCACTCTATGCATTCCAAACTCAAAGAGTGGGAAGTTATGCTCCACCCACTTGTAAGCAGAAAATCTACATAAATTGTTTGCCATTCTTCTGCATGGGAAAATTATCTCACTCTCCCATTTATTTATTTATCTGATCTTATATCAGTATGGACTCATGGGTATTTCTTTTATACTTTGGGTTATAATCCAATACTAACACAATAAAGAAATTTTTAATGGAGATGCATTGAAATTCATTGCTAAAATGGGCCTGATACTTCCTGACCTTGGCTAAACAGAGATTCTGGAGAGAGCAAAGCACAGTGACGTCATGTGGACTTTGAAGGTTAAGAAACTACAGATCATCAGGACGTATTTGCTCTTCCATCTCACAGAGAAAATGGGGATATACCTCCTCATTCCAGGAAACTTTCTTCCTATATTTCTGATATATCCAGGATAAAATTCAATATATATAGTCAGTAGCTTCAAAGTTAAGCATAATTTGTTTACTACAATTCTTAAGGCAGATGTTGGATCAATACCTCATTCTCTTAGAAATAACTTTGGTGCGGACCGGGTGCGGTGGCTCAAGCCTGTAATCCCAGCACTTTGGGAGGCCGAGATGGGCGGATCACGAGGTCAGGAGATCGAGACCATCCTGGCTAACACGGTGAAACCCCGTCTCTACTAAGAAATACAAAAAACTAGCCGGGCGAGGTGGTGGGCGCCTGTAGTCCCAGCTACTCGGGAGGCTGAGGCCGGAGAATGGCGTGAACCCGGGAGGTGGAGCTTGCAGTGAGCTGAGATCCGGCCACTGCACTCCAGCCTGGGCGACAGAGCGAGACTCTGTCTCAAAAAAAAAAAAAAAAAAAAAAAAAAAAAAAAAAAAAAAAAAAGAAATAACTTCGGTGCTTATAAGTAGGCACCACATAATCTGATATACTAATATTATATATATAATTGTGAAAAACATTTATATATCAGATTATGTGATACATAAGTCAGCCAAACTCAAATTTAGGACATTCTACAAAAATAACTGACTAGTACTCCCTCAAACTGTCAAGGGCAACAAAAACAAGGAAAATCTGAGAAACTCACAGCCAAGAGGTACCTAAAATGACAAATAAATTCAATGTGGTGGCCCGGATGGGATCCTGGAACAAATAAAAAGAATGTTAGCTAAAAACTAAGGAAATCTGAATAAATGTATGGGCTTTAGTTAATAATACTGTATTGAATATTCATTAGTAGTGACAAATATGAGAGGTTAGTAATAGGAAAAAAATGGGAACTCTGTATATCTTTGAAATTTTTCTGTATATCTGAACTATTCTAAAATTTTAGTACCACTAAAGGTTTTTTATTACATAATAGTGTTTTAATTTAATCTCCAAATTATTTAATGAAATTTATCATATATCAATAATCTGATATATAAATGTTTTTCACAATTATACATACATCTCAAGTATAATTGTGAAAAACATTTGCCAGTTTAAAGTTTAATATGTAGACAGAATAATGCCTGGGGGTACAGGGATATAATTGGGAATTAGAGTAATAAAATAAATATTTTAAGTACTTACTACATATTACTCATTAGCACAAAGTAACTTTAGGTATAAAATGCATGACAAGATTCCATTATAAAGAAGTGCCTGAAAGCTATAGGGCAGAAAGGCATAGAACACGGTATACACTAGAAGGAGCTAAAGATAATCGGAAGATTTTATTCATTCATTTACTCAACAAAAATTTTCAGAGTACCTCCAATTATCAGCAGCTGTGCTAAAGACTAGGTATATTACCTACATAGTTACACATTATGCTCTCATGTAGTCTGCGGGAAGACAGACATTAATCAAATAATGGCACCATTGATACTTGTGAAGGAAAGGGTTAAGTCAACAGGCCTGGGCTGTTCAAACCTTGCGTATTCCCAGAGTCTCAAGATTGGTCCTGGCCTGGCTCCTGGGAAGATTACTTCTGAGCCCTTGGCTGAGATAGGAGTTTATGCCAACAGTGTGATTTATGGCAAACACCTGTTTTTGTATGCCTGAGGCTTTGGATCATGCTGTATCAATTTGATCTGAGGCCTGAAGACTAGTACCTAAGGTGCTGCATGCCTACACGACTGACCTCCAATAAAAACCCTGGACACAGGCCTCAAATGAGTCTCGTTGGTTGGCAACACTTTACATATGTTGTCACACATTGTTGCTGAGAAAATTAAGTGTAATCCATGCAATTCCACTGGGAGAGGACAACTGGAAGCTGGTGCTTAATTTCTCCTCTACTCCACGCTATCCACCTTTTCACTTTGCTGAGTTTTTCCTGTATGCTTTCAATGTAATAAACTTTAACCATAAGTATAACAGCTTTTTTGAGTCCTGTAAGTCTTTCCAGCAAATCATTGAGCCTGAGAATTATCCTGGGGATCCCCAACATAATACTACAATTAAAAAATGAGGTACATGTTCTAAAGGAGAATAATACAGTTTGTGGGAGTTTATAACATAGTAACCTGAAGTAAGACTAGGAAGTCAAGGAAGTCTTCCCTGAAAAAGAGAAGTTTGAGTTGTGATAATGGATGCATAAGACATTGCTTATAAAGGTGGAGAGAGCTTTCCAGCATGGTGAATTGCATGTACAAATCCTCTGGTCAGGGAGAGTAAAGTGTGTATGAGCAGCTGAAAGTGACATGCACAGCTGGAGTGGAGGTAGCAGCAGGAGGTGGGATGAGAGATGGGTGGCACAGTCCTCAGAGGCTGGGCCTGGCAAACCATGTGAAGGATTCTGCTCATTATCCTGAGTCATGGGAAGCCATGGAAAGGCCGGAAGCAAACGGGACTCAGGGTGGTCTTCTGAAATAAGTGTTCTGGCAATGGGGGTTGGGGAAGAACTTACAGGGGGTGATGAGTCAACAGAATGAAAACAAGGCAATCTCTTTTTATAGAACTCATATGAGAGATGATGGTATCTCTGGCTATTGTGCTGGCAGAGGGAATGTTAAGAAATGGAAGCTTTTCATAGAAATTTAGTGGGCCAAATTACTTTGCTGGCTTGTGCAAATGACAGAATGGTTGGACCACTCATTGAAGCAGGAAACACTAGGACAGACCAGGTTTATTTTTCTGGGGATGAAGCACCAGAATGACATACATTTGGTCTTGGATACACTGAGTTTGATGTGCCTTTAGAGTTGAATATGGAGACAGTTATAGGCCACTGAATACATAGGTATGGACTGATGTCATTCAGATTTCATCCACAAATTATAACTACAGCTATCAACTCAAGGGGCAACTATCATTTGCCTTGCATTACTTTAAGTACTTTCCATATACGAACTCATTTTATCCTCACAATTATTAGATGAGCAGATACTATAACTAGCCTATGTCATTCTCATAGCAAGCCAAGGAAGGGGGTTGAAACCAACTTTGGAGACAGTAGGGAGTAAAAGAGAAGAGGGATATTGAGGTTGCCAATATTAATAATTGATTCCTCGCAGACAAGACTGAGAGTATACCGCCGGACCTGAAGAAGCAGGAGGCTGGGCTATCTTGGAAGCCAAGGGAAGTTGGTGCTCCAGAAGAAGACAGTTTTTATTTAATGCTGTTAAGTTTACTAAGAAGAGGACTATGGGATGGACAACAGTCAGTCATTGCAAGTAAAAGTCGTTTTGATGAAGCTGGAAGCTAAATTAGAGAAGGGTGCATGGAAGGCAAGAAAGCGAAGACAGGGAAGTGCTTTCAGCACATCTGGCTATAAAGGGGAGGAGAGAAAGCAGTACCTACAGGGAGCTAAAGGAGTCAGGGAGTAGCTGTTTACTGGTGAGATGGGAGAACTGTAACCAAGTTTTAAAGTCAATGGAAAGGATTCATTTGAGAGGGAATAGTTCAGTACACATGAGAGAAGTACATTGATTGCAGTGCGCTGGAGATTGCACCATTGCATTCCAGCCTGGGCGACAAGAACAAAACTCCGTCTCAAAAAAAAAAAAAAGAGTCCATTGATAGTGTAAGTTTCTTCAGCAGTCCAGAATGGGAGAGATGGGATGTAAATATGGTCAAATATATTTGGGCAGAGCCAGTGAGTGAAATGATACTCTTCATAACACATGTCACAGAAACCAATAATAGATCCAAGCTCTGCCTATGTTCTACTCTGCTCTCATATGCATTGGTTTCCTTATTTCCCTTTGGCTATCCCTGCCTTCCTTCATGACTCCATATGCCATGTTCCTCTCACTTTGGACACATTGCATTTGCTGTTTTTTTCAGCTGAGAATGTTTTTCATTCCATCCAGTGCCCCACCTCTTCATCCAGTTTCTAGCCTGATGAAGATGTTCAATAAACAGTCATTGGTTGAACAACTTGTATTCAAAATAGTTACTGAAACAAACCTGTATTAGTCCTTTTTTACACTGCCATAAAGAGCTACCTAAGACTGAGAAATTTATAAAGGAAAGAGGTTTAATTGACTCACAGTTCAGCATGGCTGGGGAGGCCTCAGGAAATTTACAATCATGACAGAAGGCAAAGGGGAATCAGGTACCTTCTTCACAAGGTGGCAGGAAGGACAGGTGCCAAGTGTAGGTGGAAGAGCCCCTTATAAAACCATCAGATCTCGTGGGAACACACTCACTATCAGTATGCTTCAATTACTTCCACTTGGTCTCTCCCTTGATACGTGGGGATTATGGGTATTACAATTCAAGATGAGATTTGGATGAGCCTAACCATATCAAAACCCAATCTGAGAGTCAAACTGATTTTGGATAATTTGTTTCAATGTGCTTCTGATTTTGGTCACCAATAAATATTTTTATCAATATAAATTTGAGTCATTCTTAAAGAAGGCATTGTAGTCTAATACTTACTTATATTTTTATATCCATGATCATATTCATCCCTCCTACAAATATAAAAACATATGCATATGCCATTTTCAAGCAGACACACACCTGGCAATTAATTCTCTCCTACTAAGCAAACAACATAGAAAGAAATTCTAATCAGAATGTCAATCTATTAATTTACAATGAGAGGTACAACTGTCAGTTCAACTAGATATTTTTGTTAATCTGACCAACGTATATTTTTACCCTGGCCAAGCCAGTCACAGATTGGTAAACCTTACGTTAAAAAATGTAGATGGGCCCATATCTCTCACCATATACAAAAATAAACTCAGGATGAATTAAAAACTTAAATGTAATTTTACAGTTTCAACTGTAAAAATACCAGAAGAAAACCTAGGGAAAACTCTTCTGGACACTGGTCTAACAAAATAATTCACGACTAAGACCTTAAAAATACAAGCCACAAAACACAAAAATAGAAAACTGAGATGTAATAAAATAAAAGGTTTCTGCATATCAAAGGAGATAATCAACAGAGCAAACAGACAGCCTGCAGAATGAGAGAAAATATTCACAAACTATGCATCTGACAGAAAACTAATATCCAGAATTTACAAGGAATGCAAACAACTCAACAACAACAAAAACAACCCCATTAACAAGTTGGCAAAGGACATGAATAGATATTTTTTAAAAGAAGACATACAAATGGTAAACCTGCATACGAAAAAAAATGCTCAAAATCACTAATCATCAGAGAAATGCAAATTAAAACCACAATGACATTATCTTACATCAGTCAGAATGGCTATTATTAAAAAGCCAAAAAACAACAGAAGTTGGCAAAGACGTGAAGAAAAGGGAATTCTTATACACTATTAGTAAAACCTCTATGGAAACAGTGTGGAGATTTCTCAAAGAACTAAAGATAGAACTGCCACTCAGTTCAGCAATCCCACTACCATGTATCTGCCCAAAGGAAAAGAAATCGTGTCAAAAAGATACCTGCACTCTTATATTTATCACAGCACTATTCTCAGTAGGAACGATATGAGATCAACCTATGTGTTCATCAACAGATGACTGGATAAAGAAAATATGGTGTGAATATATATATATAATGGAATACTATTCAGCCATAAAACAAGAATAAAATCATGTCTTGGAGCAACATGGATGGAACAAGACGCCATGATCATAAGTGAAACAACTCCAAAACAGAAAGTCAGATATCGCATGTTCCCGCTTATAAGGGGAAGATGGAAAAAAAAAAAAAAAGATAGACATTAGAGACTAGGAAAGGGGCACAGAAGGAGAGTGGGTGATGAAAAATAACTTACTGGGTAGAATGTAAATTGTTCAGATGATGGCTACACTAAAAGCCAAGACTTCACCATGCAATAAATGCACATAACAAAATTCCACTTGTACCCCTTAAGTTTACACAAGTAAATAGAATTTAAAAATAAAAACACATGTTTAAAACATAGGTGGGAACAGAAGACAGAGCAATGGCTTCCAGATACTTAAAGTAGGAATATAGGGATTGTTTTCAAAGTGGCAGGAGGGATTTGATTATCCTGGTGGGTGTATCACTCTATGTGTTAAGTGGGTACTTCAAAGAACATAAGAAGTTTATTTTACTTATAGCACTTGGTACAAGAAAATTACATAGCACAGTTAGGGAGACTGTAGTCTTTGGAACCCTAAAACCTAGGTTCAAATCTCAGCTCTATAACTGAATGACTTGGTAATAAGCAATTTATTATAACTAATCCCTGAGCCTGTCTAAGCTTCATCTCCCTGATCTATAAGATGGTGATAGTTCAAAATACAACAGTAGATTCTAAAAAATTGAGGAGGAGGGAATCCTCCTCCCTAACACATTCAATGAGACCAGTGTCATTCTGATACTAAAACCTGGTAGAAACACAACAAAAAAAGAAAGCTTCAGGTCAATATCCCTGATTAACATGGATGCAAAAATCCTCAACAAAATGCTCGCAAACTAAATCCAGCACCACATCAAGATGCTAATCCACCACAATGAAGTAGGCATTCCTGGGATGCATGGTTGCTTCAACATATGCAAACCAATCAATATGATGTAGCATATTAATAGAATTAAAAACCACATGATCATCTCAACAGATGCAGGAAAGTCTTTTGATAAAATACAATATCTCTTCATGTTAAAAACCCTCAACAAACTAGGCATTGAAAGAACATACCTCGGAATAATAAGAGCCATATATGACAAACCACAGCCAACATCATACTGAATGGGCAAAGGCTGGAAGCATTCCTCTTAAGAACCAGAACAAGACAAGGATGCCCACTCTCACCACTCCTCTTCAACATGGTACTGGAAGTCATAGCCAGAGCAATCAGGCAAGAGAAAGAAACAAAAGGCATCCAAATAGGAAGACAGGCAATCAAACTATCTCTCTTCACAGATAATATGATTTTACACCTAGGAAACCCCTTAGTCCCTGCCAAAAAGCTCCTTGATTCCTTGATCTAATAAATCAGCAAAGTTTCAGGGTACAAAATCAATGTACAAAATCAGAAGCATTTCAATACATCAGCATCAAAAATGTCCAAGTCAAATCAAGAATGCAATCTTATTCATAATATCCACCAAGAAAAAAAGAAAAACAAAAAACAAACAAACAAAAAAACCCTAGGAATACAGCTAACCAAAGAGGTAAAAAATCTCTACAGTAAGAATTATAAAATGCTGCTGAAAGAAATCAGAGATGACACAAGCAAATGGAAAACATTTCATGATCAAGAAGAGGAAGAATCAATATTATTAAAATGGCCAAATTGCCCAAAGCAATTTACAGATTCTATGCTATACCTATCAAACCACCACCAAATTTTTCAAAGAAATAGAAAAAAAAAACTACTTTAAAAGTTATACAGAACCAAAAAAGACCCTGAATAGCCAAAGCAATCATAAGCAAAAAGAACAAAGCCAGAGGCATTATACTATCCAACTTCAGACTATACTACATAGCTACAATAACCAAAATACCATGGTATTTGTAAAACAAACAAACAAAAAACAGACACATAGACCAATGGAACAGGTCAGAGAACCCAGAAATGAAGCTGCACACTTACAACCATCTAATCTTTAACAACACTGACAAAAACAAGCAAAGGGGAAAGGACTCTCTATTCAATAAATGGAGCTGGGATAACTGGCTAGCCATATGCAGAAGATCGAAACTAGACCCCTTCCTTACACTATGTACAAAAATCAACTCAAGATGGATTGAAGACTTAAATGTAAAACCTAAAACTATAGAAACCCTAGAAAAAGATAAAAGAAATACATTCAGGACGTAGGCCATGATAAAGATTTCCTAGTAAAGACTCCAAAAGCAATTGTGACAAAAACAAAAATTGACAAACAGGACCTAATTCTACACAGCAGAATAAATTATCAACAGAGTAAACAGACTACCTACAGAATGAGAGAAAATATTTGCAAACCATGCACCCAACAAAGATCTAACATCCTGGGTCTATAAGGAATGTAAACAAATTAACAAGCAAAAAACAATACCATTAAAAAATGGGCAAAGGACATGAACAGGCACTTATCAAAAGAAGACATACACACAACCAACAAACATATGGAAAAATACTCAACACCACTAAATATTAGAGAAAGGTAAATCAAAACCACAAGATACTGTCTCATACCAATCAGAATGGCTATTTTTAAACAGGCAAAAAATAATACATGCTGGTGAGGTTACAGATGAAAAAGAACACTTATACACTGCTGGTGGGAATGTAAATTAGTTCAGTCATTGTGGAAAGCAGTTTGAAGATTTCTCAAAGAACTTAAAACAGAACTACCATTTGACCCAGCAATCCCATTACTGGGTATATACCCAAAGGAATATAACATGTTCTACCATGAAGACACATGCACACATACGTTCACTGCAGGACTATTCGCAAAAGCAGACATGGAATCAACCTAAATCCCCATCAACAGTGGACTGGATAAAGAAAATGCAGTACATATACACCATGGCATACTATGCAACCATAAAAACCATGAAATCATGTCCTCTGCAGCAACATGGATACAGCTGGAGGCCATCACCCTAAGCAAATTAATGCAGGAAAAGAAAACTAAGTACCACATGTTCTCACTTAGATGTGGGAGCTAAATAGTGAGTACACAAGGACACAAAGAGGGGAACAGTAGACACCAGGGCCTATTTGATGGTGGAGTGTGACGATCGAAAAACCACCTTTGGGTACTATGGTTATTACCTGGGTGACAAAATAATCTGTACACCCAACTCCAGTGACCGTAATTCACCCATGTAACAAACCTGCACATGGAACCCTGAACCTAAAACAAAAGTTGGAAAGAAAAAAATGCAACAGTAGGTCAAAATCCCTTTTGAGAATTTATGAGAACAGGGCAGATAAAGTTTTTAGCATATGCCTGGCACAATAGATGCTAAATTTATCAGCAGTTTTGCTGGTAAGGTTCAAGTCTTTTATTCAAGACTTCCTCTCCACCAGACTTTGCTTACATGAACATCAACAGTATTTGCCTTTGTGACTTTCCTTTTCTACATTTTCTTAGTTGTTAACCTGGTTATATTTGTATAGCCCTTTTCAAAACAGGATACAATACTCTGATAATGTTTCTGATTAGCAAATGATAACCACTTTCCAGTCCTGCCTCTCAGATTTTTCCCAGAGTCCACCTTGATTAGCATCTATGGGTTCTGTAATCTCTTGAGTCTCTATTTATAGAAAATTTTGAGTTAACAATTACTCATGATAAATCACATCCATTTTGTGCAGATTTATGCAAGTTAACTCTTAACAGGCAATCTAATGTCTATGTTATTAAGGTATACTTTCTCATCATGCCCACAGACTAACAACATTGTTTCAATGCCTTTAGAGAACTACTATGGGTGGTAGCACCTTTAGACTCATCTATAGAAATCAAGATCCAAAAGAAAATATTCTGCAAAGATATTGCTTAAAGCAGCAAGCTTCAATCTGATAAGATTGCTATTGTTAAATCAGGATTGAACAGGCGCAGAAAAGTGAATAATTAATGTATATAGGGCCCATTCTGGGATGCACCAAGCAGACGTGATGTTCTATCTATAATCTAATTGGTAGCATCACAAAGGCAGAAAAGACAAGATACAGAAAGTTCACATGAGATCTTGAATAAAAACCTAGGAGGTACTAAAAGTCATAAACAAAAATAAGAATGAAACAGGGGCAACAGTACTTTGGATCCAGAGGATATATACAATTTTCAGGACAGTAGCAGGGGCCCTAATCAATCTGCCTTATAATGAAGCAATGTTAAAAGGAGTGTGCCCATCAGGTCATGTTCCCCAACCTCTTAAATGTGCCACTCAGCCTTTGCAATGGAGAGGATTAATGAATGATCATAAAACATACTTCCAGTTGTGATATGTGATATTTGATAATCAAGGATATGCAGAAGTCCATGGACAAAGTCAGATATCTTGAGACATCCCTATACTCTAACATACTCCAGGAGACAACAGTTCAAGCTTTCAAAATTCCTTCCAGAAAAAGAAAAAAAAAATCCAGTGCATTTTATCACATTTATAAAACTAGGCTCCATTCTCGTACAAAAGAAAATACATATGAGGTGGCCACAACTAACATGAATGGAATCAGTCTGAGACTAATACATAGACTCATGCCAAGACCGAGTTGTTGGTGCCAAGGTAAGGAGGCAGAATTTGGATTCAGATGTTTTGTAACACGACTTTTTGTAGGCTGAAAGGAAGCTTGAAGTGAAAGTTCCAGGTAAGGCCAGTGTGGTGGCTCATGCATGTTATCTCAGCACTTTGGGAATCTGAGGCTGAGGCAGGTGAATCACTTGAGTCCAGGAGTTCAAGACCAGCCTGGGTAACATAGTGAAACTCTGTCTCAACAACAACAACAAAAAATTAGCCAGGCATGCCTATAGTCCCAGCTACTTAGGAGGCTGAGGTGGGAGGATCACCTGACCCAAGGAGGTCAAGGCTGCAGTAAGACGTGATCGCACCATTGCACTCCAGCCTGGGTGACAGAGCAGGACCCTGTCTCAAAAACAAAAACAAAAGAAAAATCCCAGGTAATAGAGAATGGCTTCTATTTAAATTCTGTCTATTCAAACCCAAATATTAAAGTGTTTAAAAGGGAAAAAAAAGTCTTTTTTTTTTTTTTGAGACGGAATCTTGCTCTGTCACCCAGGCTGGAGTATAGTGGTGTGATCTCAGCTCACTGAAACCTCCGTCTCCTGGGTTCGAGCAATTCTCCTACCTCAGCCTCCTAAGTAGCTGGGATTACAGGCACCCACCACAACACCCAGCTAATTTTTGCATTTCTAGTAGAGACAGGGTTTCACCACATTGGTCAGGCTGGTCTGGAACTTCTGACCTCAGGTGATCCACCCACCTCGGCCTCCCTAAGTGCTGGAATTATAGGCATGAGCCGCTGCACCCGGCCAAAGACGTCTTTAAGTATTCAGAAAAGATACCAGCAACAACAACAACAAAAAAACCCAGACTGCCCATCACCTAATTAATCTACCTAACAGCCAAATAATTAATTCCTTTCATATTTTAAGAAGTGTCAGAAAGAAAATTAACTCTTTCTACACCTACTCCTTTTACAAAAATCATTCTTTCCTTTTTAACTTTTTCATAAAAATATGAATAAGAATCTCTGTGTTATCTTTCTCTACATTAGGTAAAGAGAGCACCTGGGTGCGGTGGCTCATGCCTGTAATCCCAACACTTTGGGAGGCTGAAGCAGGTGGATCACTTGAGGCCAGGAGTTCAAGACTAGCCTGGCCAACATGGTGAAACCCCATCTCTACTAAAAATACAAAAAAAAAAAAAATTAGCCGGGCACAGTGTGGACGCCTGTAGTCCTAGCTACTCGGGAGACTGAGGCAGGTGAATCGCTTGAACCCAGGAGGCAGAGGTTGCAGTGAACTGAGATTGCACTATTGAACTCCAGCCTGGGCGACAGAGCAAGACTCCACCTTGAAAAGAAAGAAAAAAGATACAGAGAGCAGAAGGAAAGATGGAAGACAGCTCACTGGATTAGAAGGTAAGGTCCTCTAGCTTTGTACTGTATCTAGAAACTATTCACCAGGTTGACTTAGGATAAAGTACTAATACAGATGATGAAGCAATACATTTTTTTCTAAATGAAATTTACTGTAACTTTTAATGACATCACACTTAATGGTTCTCTGATAAAAACTTCATGGAAAGTAATTTAACTTCTCTGTGACCCAGTTTCCTCATTAGCAAAACATGTTACTAAGATAGTGATAGGTGAAAAAATGTATTTCCCTAGGATACATCTTGTTAATAAATTACCTTTCAAAATCTAACAAACTCTCAGAAAAGAGAAAAATATCCATCACTTTTATTAATGTGTGACACTGTGAAATTTAAGGCACAGAGATATCAATTGCTTTGATCTGATGTTGCCTTAACCATGGGCAAGAAGGAGAATAAGAACCATGGAAGAGGGGAGTGGAAGAGATCTCTCCTTGCAAAAAGTTGCTAAAAAGTTGCAAAATACCAAATTACCACTGAAGTCACACGTCAACTATCCCAGAGCTGTGGTCAACATACTCAAGATTTACCTTCTCTTTAAAAAGTACATCACAGAAAATATATTATATGCTTATATATGCCGTTCATCTTGTTTCATAAAATAGATACAGGCCTTTCCGCTAGTATATAGCATATATTACATGTATAACAACATATATTACGTATGATGCACATTCATGTAGACTATATCACGAGGAGAATTTCAGGGATGATAACTGCAGTTTTAACCACAGCAGTTGGAGTCTCACTCAGGAAGGAAATCTGAAAAAGTTGATGTGTTTGTTTGATCCAAAAAATGATCTACAATACCGTTTATATCTAAATAAATGTCCAACTGAAGTTCAGAGTGTGTGATCTGTCAACATGCACTTTTTGAAGGGCTAAGGAGACTCAGATAACAAAAATTTGCTCCAAATTCCCTGGCCTCTCATATTGTTGGAGAGAGAGATGGGAACAAAGTGAGGATATTGAATGTTGTCAATGCAACAACAGAGTTATGGACAAGAGGGAAGCCATGTTGAATGCTGGCTGGGACCAGGGTAATGGCTCTGCTGGATTGTGGGAGATAAATAGGAAACATCTATGTAGATCCAAGAGGAGCTCCTTTCCAGGGAGAGAAAACCGCAGCATAACACATCTGGAGAAATGTGAAGGAAACCAAAATATTTCACCCCAAAATGTACTTCTTTGATATATTTCAAGATGGCTATTCAGAAGGGCTAGAAATACAAGAACAGCCGACAAGCTGTCTTCTGTAGGGGAGATTTACATCTGTAGAGAAAACTGGCATTGATGCATCCATGCTTTCTCTGACCCTCTCCCTTGTCCAGAGATAGGAAACATGACCTGAGGGTCTGATACCTTATAGGTCTAAAGAAACATTTACCATCTATTTTCTCTGAGGGCTGCTACCTGTGAGGTTTCATCTACATAAGAAGACCACCTTTGCTAGCCAGGCCTGCTCTTCTTGCCCTCTCATAACCTGTTGTGCCATAATCAAAGTTTTCATTCTTTCTGTAACCTCAAAATGGTATGAAAATGTCAACCAGACTGGGCGTGGTGGCTCACACCAGTAATGCCAGCACTTTGGGGGGCCGAGGCGGGAGCATCATGAGGTCAGGAGTTCGAGACCAGCCTGGCCAACATAGTGAAACCCTGTCTCTACTAAAAATACAAAAAATTAGCTGGATGTGGTGACAGGTGCCTGTAATTCCAGTTACTCAGGAAGCTGAGGCAGGAGAATCGCTTGAACCTGGGAGGTGGAGGTTGCAGTGAGCTGAGATCATGCCACTGCACTCCAGCCCAGGCATCAGTGAGAGACTCCATCTCAAAAAAAAAAAAAAAAAAAAGAAAAAAGAAAGAAAGTGTCAACCAGTACAGGCACAGTGGTTCATGCCTGTAATCCCAGCACTTTGGGAGACCAAGGCAGGAGGACTGCTTGAGCCCAGGAGTTTGAGACCAGCCTGGGCAACCTAGTGAGGCCCTGTCTCTACAAATTATATAAAATTATACATACATATATATATATATAAAATATATGTCAGAGTCTCACTCTGTTGCCCAGGCTGGAGTGCAGTGGTGCAATCTCAGCTCACTGCAACCTCCACTTTCTGGGTTCAAGTGATCCTCACACTTCAGCCTCCTGAATACCTGGGGACTACATGCACATGCCACCGCACCCAGCTAATTTTTTTGTATTTTCAGTAGTAACAGGGTTTCACCACATTGGCCAGGCTGGTCTCGAACTCCCAACCTCAAGTGATCCACCCAGCTTGGCCTCCCAAAGTGCTGGGATTATAGCCATAAGCCACTGTGCCCAGCCCAAATAATAATTTTTTAAAAACGATTTGGGTGTAGTCATGTGCAACTGCAGTCCCAGCTACTCAGGAGGCTGAGGTAGGAGGTTCACCTCAGTCCAGAAGGTCGAGACTGCAGGGAGCCAAGATAGCACCATAGAACTCCAGCCTGGGTAACAGAGTGAGACCCTATCTAAAAGAAAAAAAAAAAAAAGGTGTTAACCATCTGGCCATTTCTTTGAGTTCTTATATTTTGTTAAGACTCCAGTGCATGTTAATAAACATGTATGCTGCTTCTCCTATTAATCTGTCTTTTGTCACTTGATTTTTAAGCAAACCTTTAAAGGTTGAAGGGAGAGTTTTCGCTTGGCTAATTGCAAAGGGTTCAGAGTGTTCATAAGCTGAGGAACAGTTATATAAGTAAGGGGAGTCATATTGAAGGCTTTTATAATTCAAATGATTTCTCACTTGGAATCTGACCTGTAGAGGAGGAGGGAATGAATGTACTGAGGAATAGTAAATGAGGGAAAATCCTACGAGCAGGCTTTTAAATTTTAGGATACATCAAAAGATATTTCTGGAGATATTGTGTAGATTAGACCAGGATGGTGAGAAAAATAGGAAACAAGGAATCTAACTAAGACAAAACCATGACAGACCAATTATATTTGTGAATCATAATGGAAAGAATTTGGCATAAAACTGAGTGTGGAAGGAGAAGACACTGGAAGATTCTTTAAGAACTTAGGTCAAGAGCAATGCGTCAACCTGAGATAGAATACAGTACAAATGCAGATGAGGGTTTAGAGCAGAACACCATGGAAGAGGATGCCACCATTCAAGGAATGAAGTTTCAGCTGTAGCTTGGTCTTTGGCACCTGTTGTGAATCACATGAAAGCTACAAACCCTTTTCTCAGAAAAATGTAGGTACCCACACCGTATATGTAACATATGATTTTTAAAAAATTTTTTTTTAATTTTTAATTTTTTTTGAGATGGAGTCTCGCTCTGTTGCCCAGGCTAGAGTGCAGTGGTACGATCTTGGCTCACTGCAAGCTCCGCCTCCCGGGTTCACACCATTCTCCTGCCTCAGCCTCCTGAGCAGCTAGGACTATAGGCGAACG
>NW_012106030.1:4078178-4116940 GCF_000951045.1 Mandrillus leucophaeus | reverse complement strand
GGGTTTCACCATGTTAGCCAGGATGGTCTCGATCTCCTGACCTCATGATCCACCCACCTCGGCCTCCCAAAGTGCTGGGATTACAGGCGTGCACCACCACGCCTGGCCTGTAGCACATGAGTTTAGGGCATTCACAGTTCACCTTTGAAGCCTCTTCTTTTAAGAACCTCCTCACACAGAGTAAGTAAAGAAGAATATTAAAGTTGAAACCCTGAGGGACATTGTCACCAAAAGCGTTAGCAAAAAAGGACAACTCAGCCTAAGAAACTGAGGATGAAGAAATGACACCATGGATTCAAGACAGCTGCTGATTTTCAGAAGTAGGAAAGAGGCAGCAATAACAAATGTTAGTACGAGGCTAAATGAAGTGAGAAGTAAGCTTTGGCCACTGGTGTGTATTGGTCTAGAGATTTGCTGGTCCAGAAGCCAGACTGTTGTAAGAAGACAGAGACATGAAGAAGAAAAATCAGAATTTGTGTAGGCACACTTTCAAGAAACTAGCAACTAGGAAGTTTGAATGAGTAACAGAGGTAAGATAACAGATTTTTTACTTATTGTTTCTGGATAGGGTTGAGCTAAAACGTGAGCCTGCTTCTTGGCCAAAGGGAAATAGCAGAAGAGTAAGAAAGATTGAGATAAAGTAGAGAGAAAAAAAATTAATGCAGGAAAGAAAGGAAAAGAAAAATTATTGCAAAAAGAGAAATTATTGGAAAAATTAATGCCTAGAAAAAAACATTAAAGAAAATTATCTTAATCATGGCAATTTAATGGAGGAGAGGTGACACTTTCTATGAGACAGAAAAGAAAGAAAATACCTTTCAGCTGTGGATAATGGCAGATACGGAAGAAAGGAGAAGACAGAGGAGATTGTACTAGAGGATATTTACCTTCTCTGTAAATTACAAGGCAAGGTCACAAGTGCTGGGAAGGGATGTTACGTGCTTAATGGTGGAGGTGGGAAAGGCAGTCATATGTTATAGATATTAGTACAGTATCCTTTTTCACCACCATGTGTTCAATACCTAGCACAATGCATGGCACACGATGGAAAATCTCTAGATATACATTGAATGAACAACTGCAATTTGAGGAATTTCGGTGCATGGAAAAATGTAGAACAAGCTGATAGGTCAAATGAGAATAAAAGCCAACCAGGGAGTAGTAAAAGGTGTTCCAGATATTTTTAAGAGGTTTAAGAAAAGGAAGCCCAGAAGTACTGTAATTTATGACCTAATGGAGAGCTTCAGATGACCTGCAGTGATCCTAGGAAGAAAGGATCTACAGCCTCCTCAGGAGCTATTCAACCTTGCAGTCCTCATACATCCTTAGAAAACAGGTATCCATTCAATGAATAAGTAATTACTGACAGCTGGCAGATAACACTTGTAAGTTTCTTATCCAACACCAAATACTCTTAGCAGAGATGGACAGTGTAGAAAAAATAGTTAATTACACTGTCAGCTGGTCACCTGGACTCTGTGGATCCCACAAAAGTAAAAGGAATGACAAGTAGGACTGACCCACAGCTCTGCAGCACATGTCAGTCTAGATAGAGGGGACTCACTCATCTGCGCTTTGTATCCTTTCTCATGTTGAAAACCATTCAAACCGAAAAACAAAAATCCCTCTCAAAATCCAAAATAACAGTCACTGAACAATGGAGAATGGAAGGCATATTATTAAATCTCTCCCAGTGAAGGGCTGTTGAACTAGAGTCCCAGTGACTTGGGCTACATGATGTGTTACAGATGCTGTGTTCAGGTGTCTTTTGAATTCACATTGTATCTAATAAATCACAGTATGTTCACTTGTCCTATTAAAACTGTATTCTACCTTACCAGGTCTGAATAATTTGTATAAAATTGATTGCTACAGTTCTCAGTAGAAGCTCTAATTGCATTCCTGGTATAACTTAAAATGATAACCTTATCTTAATTAGTAGCATGATGCAGAAATGCTTTTGAAAGCCTCTGAGAACTAACCTGCATTTTTAAACACAAGCCCTGGGGCTTAAAAAAAAAAAAAAAAAGATTCCTGTTGAATATTGCTGAATACATGAGCCAATGTTAATTTATCAAAACTACAAAAGAAAATTATCCACACAGCAAGAGAGACTAAACAATGCAGCCCACACCTCCTCTGATCAGGCAGTTTTGCGTCTCTCATTGTAGAATCACACAAGATGTCATTCTAATGCTTAGTTAGACCTCTGCAGATTGTTGATACCCACAGAAGAGTCTTTCTCTGGTTTTTCTAATGACACTATCGATAATCAGTAGAGCATGACACTGGCGGAATGAGTAGACAAACAGATTGGAGGGTACGTTTTGTCTTCACACGGGATTAATTACCATACAGATCTCCACTAACAATCCCATAGGCTCCCATATCAGTCTTCTTCCCCAGTCAATCCTAGTTCATTTAATTCCAGCCCTCCTCATCCATCGCAAGCTTTCTAACACCCCTTTCTGGTCTGCCCATGTTGAGAATGTCGGAGTGACGCTCTAAAAATAAAGGTTCCCTGTGGGAGAGGTTACACTCTGTGTGTATGTTTTCTGTATTATCACTGTGGTGAAAAGATGTCCAATAGCTCGCCGATGAAAACCATTACCTAAGAGAGCACCTCAGAACATCTGAACATTAACATATCAAACAATTGCCTTAAAGTATATTATGGCA
Organism: Mandrillus leucophaeus; assembly: GCF_000951045.1. Taxonomy (NCBI): domain Eukaryota; kingdom Metazoa; phylum Chordata; class Mammalia; order Primates; family Cercopithecidae; genus Mandrillus; species Mandrillus leucophaeus. Next base: position 4,114,261 of record NW_012106030.1, on the reverse strand, counting down.
AAATAAAAGACTTTGCAAGTAAGTCATTATTGTAAACACCCAAAGTAGATGTCACAAGTTTTTCAACATAATGCTTGTAAATTGAGGCATTTTCTAATAATCACTATGCAGCTGGGCATATCTCCTCAAATTTCCACCATAAAATAAATATTAGGTAGACTTTTGTTAATCAACCAGAACTATTAACTATAGCTACCCCCAGAAATGTTGAATAGATGTTATTTCTAGAGGAATACTCTTCCAAGCTTGGCTTCTGAGATCTGTAGTTTCTTCCTATAAGCCAGTACCACTTGGGGAATAGCTACCTTCCTATAAAACAATTTAGCATTCCCTTCTTTGAAAATGTAAATGGTTCAAAAATGGTTTAAATTTTAAATCCTTACTAGAAGTCAACAACTTTGTCTAGAAGACAGTGGTTAGCACTAACAGAGGATATTATAGTATGATATTATCATTACAATTGAATAAAACTAGTGGAAAGTAATAAGATATAAACACCTAACATTTTATTGTAGTTCCATCTAGCTTAATTTGTAAGCATAGAATATAGTAAAATTAAATAGGAGAAAACAGGTACATAATAACGTTAATGTGTGCCAATATTAATGTGCTTTTAAAAAACAATTTTTTTAATTATCAAGGTCTTTTCAATAAGAGCATGAAAGTACTATTTTAAAATACCCGCTACATGCAAGAAGCTATGCATTGTAACTGATGTGAAAGTAAACTGCTCTTACAAGATAGCAGGGCATCGATTTAATTCATGTTAAGCTTGTCTGCAATAAGATATGTCATTTCAGAGAAGTATTAGTATGTGTAGTGTATATGGGCATATATTTACATAAGCAAATTATCCATACCTTGAAAGTCCCATAAATGTGTATATTACTAGGCACATTTCTTCTTATTTAAAACTGTATCTCTGGACTTGAGTAAGGAGATTAAAGACTAAACATATATTAGCACTGTGAAAATTCAGCCTGAAAAATGTCAGGAGAAGAGATATTTTCATCAACAGATATGTCAAATTGACTGACCCCAAATCTGTTTAAGACTGTTCTAAAGAAGGAAAAGCCCTCATATAATTTAACTTGCTTTTCATTTCGTTGGTCTGACAGCCACATACTGATAACATCTTCAGGTTGCAAATCCTGCCTTTCTACCATTGCAGTTATAGTCTCATTTACAACATTAATGTGCTAAATAGGGACTGCATAAAAATCTTCAATTATTTTCAGACAGTCTGTGCAACATTGCTGCTAATTCTAATGCCCAGGAAGCACAATCATCATCACCTCTGCTATGATCCCAACAAGGATTCCTCAAGCTCCTTAAAAATGCATTAATCGCCCCTATGAAAGTCACTGCTTGCTTTTAACGAAGATAATGTATGTTACTGGGATTATACCACTGCATGCAAAATCATTAAAGAAAGGGAGACCAGAATTTATGATTAAGCCTTTGGACAGCAGGGCACTATTTTAACCATAAAAATCACAATCTGCAGAGACAGTGGCCAAAGCAGAGGAACCATTAAAGACTTATAATTAGCATCCATCACGGTGACACTACTGTTGGCATCTTTATTACCTTAAATACACTAATCAAATACTTCTGCATTGAGATGGAAAGATTGATAGGCAGCTAGACATAGAAAACATCTCTATGGAGAACAACTTTAAATTATCTGTTCTAAAGATTTTTAAAAAAAAAAAAAAGTATTAGTATTAGTCAAGCGGGATTCTAACACACAGCTCCAAAAGACAAGTACTCAGAATGGACCTATGAGGTTGTCAGGGTCCTCATGTGGATGCTTTAACACTAAGCATTTCTCCAAATAAACACATATTTGCATGTCCCCTCTGGGAACCCACTGGACTTGCTTAATTTGGATGAAAAATATAAATAAATAAATAACTTAAGGGAACATAAGCATCAGGCTACTGTGTCCTATAAATAAACAGCCAAGCACTCCTGCCCAACATTTATATATTTTCTAGCCTTCTCCATACATGTGCACACGGAAATGAAAGACAAAAGGAGAGCTGAACTTAGTACTATTTACATAATTACAATAGGGGCTGTCAATATTATCTAATTGCATCGCTGCTCAATTTCATACCACACAGACTCTGAAATATGCTCTTATTATTACTGCTCATATAAATATTTCAGTCTTAATGAACAAGAAGCCGCTCAGCCTCTCTGCCACCCCTTGAGCCCATATGGCATTATACCTTAATGACTGTAATTTTTAAAAGGCGTTCTTCTCCAAACACTTTCTGTGAACACTATTTCAGTGTTCATAAACTGAATTCTTGAGGTTAAGGGCACACACCACAAAGAAAGGATATGAAGTAGTTTGCCTATAAAAAAGTCTGGCTGGAATCAATTCAGAATCACGGATAAAGATTTGGCAAGGCATCTCCCAAGGGTACAACTTCATCTTTGCCAAACGAAATAATAATTGCAAAGACTTTCGTTATAAAGATGATGAGCCCCAACAATCGTGTTGGCTCCAAAGTTCAACTTTTACTTGCAAGTTCCTTAATTGGCACACCCACCACTAGGTTTAAAAAATATATTACATTTCCTTTACACCTGTCTCTAAAAAAAAAAAAGGTTTGTGTGTGTGCATAAAAAACTGGGCAGAGTCAAAGGACATTCTTCATTGCTTCCCCTCAGCAGCGAATAAAGGACTGAGGAAAGAGAATGAATGATAAAGATGAAACAATTGGAAGAAGCAAATTACTTAAAAGGAAATACACACAATTTACTGAAAGAGTACTAGCTAACTCAAATCCAGTTTCATTTTAAATTTTGTGGTTAAAGAAAGAAGATTTTCCAATACAGCATGATACCCTTACAGGGCCAAAGATTAAGGAAAATGCTACACTTTGACTATTGAAACTTCCATTAGTTGGCTGGGCACGGTGGCTCATGCCTGTAATCCTAACACCTTGAGAAGCCAAGGCAGGAGGATCACTTCAACCCAGGAGTTTGAGACCAGCCTGAGCAACATGGTGAGACTCCAGCTCTACAAAAACTACAAAAATTAGCCAGGTACAGTGGCACACACCTGTGGTCCCAGCTACTCAAAAGGCTGAGGCGGGAGGATCACTTGAGCCCAGGAGGTTGAGACTGCACTGACCTCTATCACACCAACACCACTGCATTCCAGCCTACATGATAGAGCAAGAACTTGTCTTAAAAAAAGAAAAAGAAAAAAGGAAAATCCTACTAGTTTAAGTCAATATTTAACAAATCACTCCAAGACATTATGCTGCAATTTTAAAAAGGTTCCAGTATTCCCAATTTCTCTCAAATGATGACAGCAAACACATCTGCTTCTTAAAAGGATAGCAGTCCCTTAAACATGAATAGGGTTTTACATTTTACCAAGTAATTTTATACATATTCACTTTTGCATCAACCTTGTGAAGCAGATAAGATTATTTCCATTTTACAGATGAAGTTACAGACTAAGAGAGGGTAACAGGCCTCTCAATGAGCACCCAGATGGTACATATATCAATTGACTCAACACCTTCTCCACTATATCATGCTGACCCTAAGTTGCTTTCAAATATTCCATAGCCTTGTTAACTAAGGAGAGAAATCATGAATTACAGATGCTGATTACCTGTGGTAAAGACAAATATTAAAGAGTACCTCTTACCAAGAGAAAGCTCTTCATAAAGAACCAGTAAGATGCATGTTAAGCATGAGAGACTCCTACCTAGTCTGAATATCAGTTTGCTTTGTTTAGAGATGGGTCATCTTGCTATTCCAGTCCAAGAGTTTGCTTTTCACTGTTGAATCATCTGATTCTCACTGACGCCAAAGGAATGGGAAAGGCTGTGCAATACTGTATGAGGCTGACCTTACCACTTACGGAAAAGTTGCCAGCCAGACACAGAGTGTTGGCTAATAATGAGTCAGAGATACACTCAATAGTATCAAAGACTTTTATGTTGAATCCTTAACAAAGGAGCTTGATGTAAAAACAAGGGTTTAAGACTGGGAAATGGCAAAAGAAAGGAACAGTCACTTCCCCATCAGAGGACGCCCTTTTGCCAAAATTTGCTGAAATGTGTACACAATACTTTTAAATAGACATGAGTTAGAAAATTCATATCAGTAAGTGCTGCATGCTAGATCCAAATGAGGAAATAACTTGAAACCTGGCAAATTATCTTTTAACATATTAAATAGCTCAAATCTTATTGGTTTATATTTTCCAGTTAATGTCATTTTGATATCAAAAAGAGGAGGAAAAAGATAATAGGAAAACCAAAGGACAAAAATAATTGCATATAATTATATAATACTTAAAAAAGAAAAAGAAAACCTTCATCTAACAGCAATGGCAGGAGTAGGCTTATTACCAGGACAACATTACCACCCTGGTCCACTGCAGTCTCTTTTGCAGTGTTTCAATGCCTCTCTTATCTTGTTGCTCCAGCAATAATAACTCAAGTTATATAACTACAGTCCTGAGTTGACTACAAAATACAATGTGTGTGAATTAAATTGAGGTTTCTCAATTTTTAATACAGGTAGGGATATTTTTCATTATATTTATATGTTGCACAATGGAGTCATTATCATAGGAAAAATGAGCTGTGGATATTAAGGACATGGAGTTAATTAACAAATAATATGGAAAACTTTGATAAATCAAAGGAGCTTCTTATCAGTAGAAATGTTCTCCCAATCTAGCAATAAATATTCAAACAAGTCATTTTAAATTATATACATGCTGTGTTGTCATTTTTCTAAGGTGATGGATAAGGAGATTTAATTTCTTTAACTTGGGCATGTTTTCATTTGTTGGAATTCTATCAGATAATGACCAATATAAAGTGTGTAACAAAGAGGCTAGCCATTACAGGCACACAAAAGCATGGGTTTGCCCATCTCGTGCCCTGTCCTCAATGGTGATCAGTGGAGAGGGGATGGAAAATTTCTGCTTGCATATGAAGACTCTAAAAATATGAATATAAAAAGAATCCCAAACAAATGTAAGGCATAAATTTACAGCACTCTGGTGGTTTGTTTGGTCTGACTTTGAAAATAAAAGGTATGTAAAAGGACCAACATGCTATTTTAACATCCTAAAAAAACGAGTCACTTAAATAGTAAGAATAAGTTATGAGATAATGGAGGTACTAAATGGCCCACTGAACCCCGAAGGGAAATTAAAATTCCTAAGAGGAAAAAACTGCTTTGATGCATACCTCTCAGAGAAACAGAAAAACTGGATTTATCCATAAACCTGGCTGGTCACAAAACACATTAGCAATGAAAAATGCCATTCAAGAAAACCCTATAGATCTATTTCTATACTCATGACCAATAGCTCCACAGATTCAACTAGAATGAAGATCATGAATTAAAAGCTTACAATAAATGGTAGCATGCAGTGGGCAAACATATACAAAGGAGGTAATCCCTGAGCACCAAATTATAGCCTCTCTCCACAAATTATAATGGCACCCCTCTACTATCTAAGATCTGGATTACGGATATGTAATGCACACTCACTCTCCTAAAATGTAGCCATGGAGCATGGCAAAGACACACACCTCTTAGCGCTCAAGGTCAAGAGCACAGGCCATAAATTTGCTAATGCTAAAAATGAATGAAAAGCGAAAGAGAAGAGATGGTCTCTGTTACTTTGTACTGAAGCCCATAAGTGGTTTGCAATTATCGTACGAAATATGTTTGCTCTCTATCCTTTGTATTCTGGTGTGGGAGTTTTATTTATTTATTTATTTATTTATTGGCCATTATATGGCCAGATCTACTATACATCAAATAAAAGTGGATCATTTCTAATGTAATAGTGACACAAATCCTTTGGAACTCATACACTATTGACATTGCATACAGTATTGACCCTGAATTTATAAAATATTGACTCACCTTTGTTTTTCTGCACTTTTCTCTAGGATATGAACTGATCGGAATGAATTTGCCATGGGCTATTGTTTTTGTTTTATTTTGGTTGGTTTTGATGCTCTCAACTAAATCACCTGGACAGACTTCTGGTAAGATTCTGACTAACCAAACCAAATTGAAAGAATCAGTTGCATGCTGGATAACAAGAGACTATTTTCATTTTAAATACATCCTGATAAAGCTTTATGGCACTACTTCATTAAATTTTAAAATAAATGTGTAAGAACTAACAAAATAACCATACCCATACTGTCGCCAACAAAGTGCACATGTGGTTTCCAGAGGGAAACAAAATGAGACTCAAGACCATAGCATTTGTAGTGGTTCCTAAGCATGGAGAGAGGACCTGAGCTGTAAGCTGTTCTCTCTTTCTCTCTCTCTTCAGCTATCTGCTCTTGGACAAATCTTCAACTTCCTGAAACATAAGCGTAATAATACTGACATTACCTCATTGTGTTATGGTAAGGAACAGATGAGAGGGCGTATGGGAAAGCATTCTGTACACCGTAAGATGCTCCAAACACATACATTACAAATGAGAACACTATACATCTGCAAGTTAAAAAGAGAGAAAGACACACTAGTGTGGCTGATTGGAAATGTATTCATTATAATACAGATGTGCAAAAAATAATTTTTTTTTAAAACTGCGTTTTCCATCACATCACTGACTTCACGTTGCTCACAAGTCTCCATTCTCCCTTGGTGATAAAAATGCAAAACAAAACAAACATTTTAATCTGGTTCATTTGGTATCACTCGGGTTCTCTGAAAAATAGTCAATTTGGGGCAGATTTTCAGTCTTTCGGGTTGTTTTCTCTCTTCCCCCTCCTTCTGGCATGCTAGCACCTCCTCAGAGGAAGTGTAAGTAACGCTGTGGTGGCAACAGAACATCTGCTGTCATTACTGCCCTTCTTGGGTGGGCTGCTAAAGTCTGAGTCAGGCATGGCTAATCTTGCCTGGTCGCTGGTGGTTACTGGCTTCTAACTTAACTGTAACTGTTTCTGATGTGCCTGGGATGGTCCTCTGGTCATAGGCACCAAACAATGCCTGCTTCTGGCCATCTCCCCCAACTGACTAGACTCCTCATCTCAGCTCTATCTGACACTCAGACTCAGCTGTGACCCCAGCATGGAGAGGGGCACCCTGTAATCTCTGCCACCAATTTCCTTGCTTTGAGCTACTGGGACCCGGCAAGGTGTGCTGATGCCCACTTATAAGGTCACGACATCTGTCCCTCCAGAACATCTGGCTCAATTTTAAGACATGAGGTACCTGGAAAAGACGTGAGTAGAATGGCCTTTTCTTCAACAGGCCACTTTTCAACTCTACTACCTGAAGCAGAGTGGTTTGGAGATCCTCAAAAGGCACTCCCCCAGGGTTCCAGAGGATCAGGGAGATACGGCCTCCTCTGCCTCTCCCTCCTCAGCCTTCCCAAGTGTTTTGTGTTGTTTTTAATCCCTTTGTTCTTGATCCCCATCCTCAATCTCTCCTCAAGCATCACTTTGCCCCACTGGAAGGGTCCTCCTTTCCTATGTGGTTACATCTCACTTTACATAAGATCCTGTCTCAGATCCTCAGGGTTTTTTCTTCATATTTAAATGTAAGCTTTAGAATTTTCAACAAATCTTGGTTTTTATAAGAACTTCTCTGACAGCTGCCAGGGCACATGTGTTTTGGAATGTAGGCTGTCCCTGCCCTACTCCTAAAGCTACAGAAGCTCTCAATCCCTCATCCATGAGCATGGCACCTGCAGAGCATGATTTACAGGGATTTTTTTTTTTAAAGCATCAGGAAATGTTTCAAAATTGTATCCTTACTATTAGCTAGGCAGTTTAGGATTATGAGAGATTTTCAAGAGTTTCCTGAATAAAGAAAGAAAGAAATATAACTGAAATAACACTTACATGGGGTAGATATTATTAGCCCATTTTACAGATGAAGAAAGGAAGGCTCTAGGAGGTGACACCAACATTTAAACTCAGTTATTGATATTATCATTCCAGTGTTCTTTTCATTACAAATATCATAGTTCTTTGACAGTATCAGTAAATACAAAAAAAAGAAATATAAATTCCTGCCACTTACCTAAGCAAAAAAATATAATGATTTTGGTAAAGATAACAAAATAGAGAGATCCTGATGTTTCATTAAACTTCATTCACCATTTTCTTCATTCAACTACCCTTTATTGAATACTTCTGCTATAAGAAACTGTGAAATTTAAAATCTGGAAATTTAAAATTTGTCCCTGCTTTTAATGAAATCACAGTATGGGGGTGGAGGAAGACAGACAAATGTAATTACAATACACCAGGCAAGTTAAGTGCTGTATGATTTTTATTATCATAGGGCTTTCAGGCTTTCCAAATCAATTTTTTCCATGCTTCCAATGGTTACTAAGAGTACACAGTAACTCTACAAGTAGGAATTTCATTACACATGTTAGGATGTGAAGAATTACTTAGCTGAAAATATTTGTATCAATAAATCTGCAAATCACCAAGGGAAAGATAGAAATATAGGGTATATAGTGACATGGAAGTGATGAGGGCCACCCACCCCAGCTCCCTACCCATGTATCACTGGTCATTTTCTTTTTCAACAATCTCAGTGCCCTACAAACTGTACCTCTCTGGAGCAGCCACAGTTAGCCCCATTTGTTCCCATAGCAGTGTTAGAGGAATCATCAGCACTTCACATCTGTACCCAGCAGTAATGACTCACTGACCTGAGCTAACCAGAAATAAAATGCAGGCTGGGCGCAGTGGCTCACGCCTGTAATCTCAGCACTTTGGGAGGCCAAAGCGGGCAGATCACTTGAGGTCAGGAGTTAGAGACCAGACTGGCGAACATGGTGAAACCTCGTCTCTACTAAAAACACAAAAATTATCCAGGCATGGTGGTGGGCGCCTGTAGTCTACTGAGGCAGGAGAATCGCTTGAACCCAGGAGGTGGAGGTTGCAGTGAGCTGAGATTGCGCCACTGTACTCCAGCCTGGGCGACCGAGTGAGAATCCGTCTCAAAAACAAAAAAAGAAAAGCAAAGGCGTGTGTTTGTGTGTGTGTGTGTATACATGCACACGCCTGTGTCAGAGACCTTTGGATATAAATATATATATGTATCCATACATATATAAAAATACACATACATATATACACACATATATATAAAGATGTATAACTTTACTCATAATCCTTATACATCTGTATTAGGTGAAAGATAAGATGTCCAATTAAATGATACTTTAACTGGTTTATTCTCTGCATGTTTTAATCATTGAAATACATTCTCTATAGTGTGCTTCTCTGTCTTTTTCACTCAACACATATACACACACACACACACACACACAGCATTAAAATAAATTTGGTATTCACTTCATTGAAATATTTGCCTCAAACATTTCCCAGATATCTCCCAGTGATCTGAGAAGAGTTACAGAGCGACTACCTCCAGAAGTAAGTTATGACTTTGCGATAGTATTTAGGTGTCTGGTTGTATGAAGGTTTTATGAAAATAATGGAAAAAAAATTTGATAGTTAAAGAGTGACTACAGTCTTCAAATACTAAGTGTGGTGAAAGGGAAAAATAATATAAATGTGTTTAACTCTATTCCTCCAAATTCTGAAACTCAAACACCTGCCCTGAAACATTAATGTCTTTGACTTAAAAACGAGACTTAATAAGCTGCCACGACTCAAATTAATAATTAAAAGGAAAAAAAATACAATTACTATCTAAATAACAAATAGTCTAGAAGTATAGTATTAAACAAAATAAAACCCACAGCCATTTGACCTATTTGGGGAGTAGGGAGTATTTACATATCCACTATGGAATCATATGTATGCTAATTACATGCTAACGTAAACATGGAAAAATATTATATGGAAATTGCAAGTTGAAGAACCACCAAAAACATACAAAGGCAAAAAAAAAAAAAAAAAATAGGTCTGCCTGAAAACAGTTTCTGCCATCTTGCTTATTCATGTGTAAATGTTCAATATGCTCAAGGCTTTGACATCTCTATTCATTTTGGGATTTGAATCAGCTATAAATATATAACCTCTAATTATAGGATTGATTTGTCAAAAATTCTGAAATTCTTTTATGTATCAGGCCAATTTTATAAAAATATATATATATATTTTCATGCTTCCCATTTTGAGTGATAACTTTCCGGGAAATTGAGAGCCCCCTTAATAAAGAGTACATGTTGGTTAATTGGCTCATTTGCCTCACCATTCACACCTAGAACTGTATTCTTCACAGTACAGATAACATTTTTAATCTTCCTTTTTTTTTTTGCAACTGTGCTCCCAAAAATGCTTGACACGAGCATTCTATAAATCTCTAGTTTATGGAAAGCAAAGAGAAGCCTCGTTCTCCCATTCATTCTCTATTGTACAATCAGATCTCTGTAGGCAAAATCTCAGCAAAAATAAGACCCCCCAGTGGGTTAAACAGCACAAGTGCCAAGCCTTTCCTCCAGATTTTTGTGCCCTCCAGCAATAAACTGGCTGTTGCATCTGGCAAACATATGCAGAAAACTAGGCCAAATATGGTTGACAAATGTGGCCAAGTTCTTTCCTGTGACCCACTGTGACAGTTAACCTAAAGTTCCCAATGTCAACTCAATTTTCAAATGTAAACTTTTAATTTTTTCCTTAATATGTGTTAATATTTAAGATATTGGTATAAATAAAACCATCTCCTGTTTGGAGTAAAAACCAATGCATTTTTTCAAAATAACAAAGGTACTACACTTGTATCAATGGAGAGAGTGAATATTGAGAATAAGATGGATACTATGGGACTGGAGCTGATGATATCATCTCAAGTTTTAGAAGCATAAGGAAAGAATGTTTCCAGTGCTTCTGCCGGGTGCAATGCCTTCTAGGTTGCCCATAGTAATTGGCCATCAAACTAAATCTCTCAAGTCAGCTGAAACTTCATGGCTGTAGTTGAAATTCCAGGACTTCTGGAGGTTCGACTAATTGTCACACACAGGATTAAATCATTTACAATAGCCATGTGCTTTAAAATATTGATAATAAATCTAAACGAATGTATCCTCTTTTCCCATACCTTTGACATTCTGAGGCATCCACCATTCTAGACAATGGTGATAAAGACATGAAGGTCTTCACGGTCCTTGCCTCCAAAGCTATCAACTCCGAAGGTATCGCCTACAACAGTAGAAAGCCTAAAACCTGTGCTCACTAGAGCTTCAACCTTGTTCTTTAGGCTGTGTTTTTCAAGTCATTTTCTTTATTATGTCAAGTAATATGGAATGATTGAGTTATTGTATCTATTACATGTTACCACATTAGAGTGACAGTTTATTGCAGCATTACCAAAAAGCTGTATTCTGACAGAATGCATATCAACACACAGCAGCAAAGATGAAATAACTTTTTCCTGGCTAGCTCACTCAAAAAAATTTATACAAGAAGTATGTGAAATTCACATGTGTCTTTAAGTATAGATAAAAACTTAGCTCACATGAGGAATATACTGAAATTGAGCAAATTAGATATCTCTTAAAATAATACTATCAGAAGCTAAAAAAAAAAAAGTAAGGGTGTTTGTACACTCAGAAAACTGCCACAAAACATACCCCAGATAAATCAACAAACCTCCTTATGCCTATACTCTATTTTATAAACTATTACCAACTACATTGTACTCAATTTACTCTTCTTTCTTGTGAGGACAAACTTTCTCATCCTACTGGCTTTGTCACCCTGTCTCATAAGCAAGCCCAAAACACTTTTATCTTTTTTTTTTTTTTTGAGATGGGGTCTTGCTGTGTTGCCCAGGCTGGAGTGCAGTGGTATGATCTCGACTCACTGCAATCTCTGCCTCCCAGATTCAAGTAATTCTCCTACCTCAGTCTCCCGAGTAGCTGAGACTACAGGCGCATCACCACACCCAGCTAAGTTTGCATTTTTAGTAGAGATGGGGTTTCACCATGTTGGCCAAGCTAGTCTTGAACTCCTGACCTCAGGTGATCCACCCTCCTCAGCCTCCCAAAGTGCTGGGATTACAGGAGTGAGCCATCACACCCGGCCCACTTTTATTTTTAAAAACCACTCCTCTTTGCATGTCACTCCATACCTATGCTCCATCTCCTCGTCCTGTCCAAACTTTTGGTGAAAGTGGGCTATTTTTACTAACTAATCTTCATCACTCTATATTCATTTCTGAATCCAGTGAATTCTGGTTCCAATCTTCACAATTATAGTAAAACGGCTTACTGTTAAAACTTAAAATCCCCTACATTGCTAAATCCAATGGACACTTTTCCTTTCTCACCTGTTTCAACAGCTCTGCTAAATTTGATCTTGTCAATTGCATCCTCTTTCCTAAAACCACATGGTCTATTGGCCACTTCTGTTCATTCCAGGATAGTCACTCTTCTGATTTGCCTCATTGCCTCCAAGTCCCTACTCTCTTGCCTCTGCAATATTGCATGGTGGTTATGGGGACTTTGGCACCAGACTATCTGGGTTCAAATCTGTTTTTCCATTTACTGGCCGTGGGACTTTGGGTAACCCATTTAATTCCCTGTTCTTAGTTTTCCATTTGTAACCTGGTATATCATCCTGGTATAGCCACTTGTCACTCGTTGGCTAGGTGATGTGTGTAGGAGATGTTCTCTGTTGCAATGATTAACTGGGCAGACAGTGAGTCCTTGGTCTTGAAGGTAGGGCTTTCCTTTGGTTTCTGCTTCTCCCCCATCTACAGGTCTGGGCCTAAGATGTGTTCCTGCCTCATCCCAGGGGAACAGAGATTTTTCTGTACCTCCCTTCAGCTGCAGTAAGTTTTTGCCAGTTCCCTAAGGACAACAGGGTTTGTTGCTCTTCCCCATGAAGTTTAAGGCTTTTATTCCGTAGGAGAGAGAGGGGAAAGTGATAGAGGCGGGTCTTTATGCCCTCCCCTGAACACCCTCTCAGGCCTGCACAAGGGAAATTTTTTTTTTTTTTAACTCTTGCCCTATCCTTTTTATGCATATCCTGAACATCAGTGAAGAAGAACCTGCCAAGAAGTGCAAATCTCCTTTGTGTCTGCAGTCCCCAGGGGTTTTAGTTGCTTTAACTAGCTCAGTCTTGGCCTTTATCAATTTGTTAAACATTTTAGTGGAATTCTTCTTACCAGTGTCCTAGGCATCTGCTCCAGATAAGGGGCTAGCCCCTTATCTCTCCTGAGAGACACTTGTCCCTCCTTGGATTTTAAGTTTTAGTTGGTTTCTCTGAGACCTCAGTTCTCTCATAGGTTCAAGAACAGCATATACTTGCAAAATTTCTGCTATTTTGTTGTTCTTGTAAGGGTGGAAATATTCTTTTTTCAGCTTTCTACATCCTAATTGGATGCCCCAAATCTTGATTTTTCAACCAAAGCCCCAAAGTACTTCTGTATCCTAGATTATAGATCTTAACATAAACATAAGACAATAAACCTTTTGAAGGAAAACATAAAAGAGTATCTTTATGATCTTGGGAAAGACAAACATCTTAGCATAAGAAAACATTAAAAATAATAGAAAAAACATATAAATGGATTTCATCAAAATTAAAACATTTGATCTTTGAAAGACACCATAAGGAAGCCAGGCGCAGTGGCTCATGCCAGTAATCCCAGCACTTTGGGAGGCCGAGACGGGCGGATCACTTGAGGTCAGGAGTTCAAGAGCAGTCTGGCCAATGTGGTGAAACCTCGTCTCTACTAAAAAAATTAGCCAGGTGTGGTGGCACACACCTGTAGTCCCAGCTTCTCGGGAGGCTGAAGTGGGAAAACTGCTTCAACCCGGGAGGCAGAGGTTGCAGTGAGCCAAGATCATGCCACTGTACTCCAGCCTGGGTGACAGATCAAGACTCTGTCTCAAAAAAAAAAAAAAGAAAGAAAGAAAGAAAAGAAAAGAAAGACACCATACGGAAAATAAGTGGTTAATGCTACCAACTAGGAGAAAATATTCACAGTATATATATCCGACAAAGGACTTCTAACTCCTACAACTCAATAATAAAAAGACAATGCAATTTAAAATACGGGCAAAAGACCTGAACAGGCACTTCACAAAGAAATCTTTATGAATAACCAAAAAGCACATGAAATAGTGTTCACCATCATTAGTCATTATGGAAATGCAAATCAAAACCACATGAGAAACCACCCTACACCCACTCACATGGCTGAAATTTAACAGATTGATGACGCCAAATGTCGACGAGGATATGAAAAAACAGAACTCTCCTACATTGCTGGTGGGAGAGTAAATGGTAAAACCTCTTTAGTAACTGGTATGGAACTTTCTCATAAAGTTAACCACCTACCCTTTGGTATTTACCCCAAAGAAATGTAGGTACAGACGCATAAAAAATGTGGTATAAAAAGGTCCCTAACAGCTTTATTTACAATGGACAAACACCAGAAGAAATCCAAATATTCTTCATCAGGTGAATGGATAAACAAATTGTGGTATATCCAGACAACAGGACACAATAAAAAGGAATGATCACAATAGAGCAATAACATGGTTACACACCAAAACCCACAAGAGGAGCAAAGGAATCCATCCACAACAGAGTGTATACTCTGTGATTCCAGAACAGGCTAAAGTCATCTATGAAGAAAGAATCAGGACAGTGTTCCCCTTGGGGGCAATGGGGGAGAAAAGTGCAGGAGCAATCTTTATGTTTTATAATATTTATATCTTTATATTTTATAATCTTTATATTTTACAGAAATGTTCTATATAGGCTGGGCGCAGTGGTGCACGCCTGTAATTCCAACACTGTTGGAGGCTAAGGCAGGAGGATCGATTGAGCCCAGTTCAAGACCAGCCTAGACAACATGGGGAGACCCTGTCTCTACAAAAAATACAAAAATTAGCCAGGTGTGGTGACACTCAGGAGGCTGAGGTGAGAGATTGAGGCTACAGTGAGCCATGAATCTTGGCATTATATCTGTGGCTTCCTTGAGACCAACTCATTTACACTCTGCATACCAGCCTGGGTGACAGAGTGAGACCCTGTCTCAAAAAAAAAAAAAAAAAAAAAAAAGAAAGAAAGAAAGAAAAAAGAAATGTTCTATATATTGATGGAGGTACAGGTTATATCAATGTGAGTGTGTATATATATATCTCTCTGCATGCTTAAGATTTGTGCGATTCACAACCTGTCAATCTGTAAATATACACACACACACACACACACACACACACACACACACATATGGGCTGGCTCTGACCAGCCTACATCAAATTTCACCTTCCTCTCCCTCATTTTCTGACATGTTAGCCTTATTCTTTGTCATAGCACTTATTTAGATCTGATGTTCTAGTATTTGCTCTTCTATTTACAGCCTGCCTTATCAGAATGTAAGCTTCTTGAAGGTGAAGACGTTTTTTCTTATTTGCTATTCTATATCCAATAGCAATGAGTATGAATAAAAGGCAACAATTAATATAACTGGATGCTGAGCTTTGATTTGTTTTCTTGGTTATTTAGGTTTCTTCTTTGTTTGCCTAATGGGAGGTTTAAAAGATCGTAAGAGACAAAGTGGAGTAAAACTCTTTGTAATCCATAAGTACTATGTAATCTAAAGGATGATTAAACACAAGAAATTAGCTATTTATAGAAGACGTTCAGTGTGAGATAGCTTCAACATTTATGTAGCACAGCTCATTGTGGTTGTAATCTAAGAACTGCCACCCCAAAGCAAGAACAAGACTACGGGGAAGCAGATAGCGTACTGGTAAAGCAAAGCTTCTATTTAACTGGCTAAGTCACAGACATTGCTTAATTTCCTCAAGTTCACGACTTTCCCTTAACTCCATGGCTAATGGAAATTCATTCAAGACAGCTTTCTGGGATTACAGTATTACAGCACTATCAGTCAGATGGAGAATTTCAAGCTAGCCTCTGTTCAAGCATTTACAGATTTATAACTAATTAGATCCTGTCCACACCTCACCTGAAATCATGTTAGCAAGATCCAAGTTAAAGTACATTAGTAGCTAGCAAGGGTGTAACACAGTCCTTTAGGCCATCCTGAGTAGCACTGTAATAAGATTTTTTTTTTTTCCATTTCAAGATTCCTTTAAAAGGAAAGAGTAAATGAGTTGGTCTCAAGGAAGCCACAGATATAATGCCAAGATTCCAAAATACAAGCACCTTGGTCACCTGTCAGATATATATAAATTGAACAATAATTACAAACATAAGCAGACAAATGCATACACACACTATCTTACCTGAGGATAGAAGCACAGTTTTACAATTGTTAAATATATTCAATTATGAAAGAAGAAAACTGAAGAGATAAAAGAATACCTGATGGAATATGGAATAAAATCTATATTCATTTTATAATGTGGGGGTTACTCAAGGTTTAAGTAAACAATTGTCTAGCCAATCTGTTATAATCTAGATTTTAAAGTGCCTTGTGGTGGTCAACACTGGAGATATCTAAATCAAATTAAGAGAATATCTGGAGCGAATGAAAACATAATTTATTTGAGTATAACAATCCAATGTTGTTCATATAATTTGAACAACATTGAGCAGCATAATTCATTACAAATATGTAAGAGCAACCTCTGACTCCCAGAATACAAGAAAATATTCAGATGTGGACAATTCATATTAATACACTGTCTAATAATGTCATCATGTACCTATCGTATGAACAGAAATACTATTAACCATCAGGACATAATATTTTGATTTAGTTCAGAGGACAAGAAAGAAATGGAGTATTCTAAACATCTCTACAACTAGGTGAGAAGTTACTGATGGCCCTGGTAGAGAGTAGGACAGTTTTCTGTACTTATTATGGACATTTATTTAGAGATCTGTGGGCACATATTCCTTACATAAACTCTCTTGTGTTATTCATCAAAATTGGGACTCAGCTCAGCTAAGAGAATGGTACAATATGATCTCTGTGGAGCTCTAAGTCTAAAGAAACTAAATAAATAAGAAAAAAACACAGAGCTCAGCGTCCACTCAGACTCATTATTGCCTTTTATTCACGGTCACTGCCAAGGCTTACCCTCCATTAGGAGACTTCACCCAGCCTCGTCTGTTTACTCCAATCAGGTTTCTACTGAAATGAAGAGAGTCACTTATAAAGCAGCAAATTCATGCACACATAAAAAAATAAATAAAAAAATAAAAAGAGAGTGCTGATAGTTCAGAATAAATTTTTTTAAAGACCTTCTTCTTTCCTTTTGAAAAGACCAGCAATCTCAGGAACTGTCTTTTAATGTGATGGCAGAAGCAGTCATAGTTACTGCATTCAAAATGTTATCAATAGTCAAAGTTTGAATCACGCAGTACCCTTAGGAATTCCAGAAGATGACAACTGTCCAACAATTAGACAAAAACACAAGCCACTGTCTATCTACCTCTACTTTTCACTCATGTCCTCATGTGATTTTGTATAGAAAGGAGAACTTTGGGGAAATAGTGTTGTTTTTAGAGTAGGTAAATACCTATAAGACACCTACCTGTTTCTAATTCTGTAACTTCTCTCCTGAGAATGAGCTGACTCTGGGGTCTTGGGGATGCTGCTCACAGCAGAAAGCACAATTCAACCAGGTTATCTGACACACTCACTCGGTGCTCCCACCCTTAATGTTAGTCATTAACATTAACTAGTCACAATGACAAATAGCTGGTCCAGCTTGGCATCAATTCAGACCCATGGCTGAGATGCCAAACACAGCACTGGAGACCACAAGCTGAGACGACAAACTGACAGTCTCTGACAGTTCGTGCCTGGGCCAAGATCTGAACCACGAGGCAGGGCAAAACTCCCATCTGCTGTCCATCTGCCGCTCTGCCCCTATCAAAAAAGGTTACACCATGAGCCACAGACAGATGGGCATTGCAATGATCAATTAGAAGAAAAAATAGGGAATCTGAGACGATTAGAATGATGACCTTTGATCCAACATGGAAATCCCAGTAGTAATAAAAATCATGCATAATTCCAAGGTCTTTCAATTGTGTAAAACAGATATTGTACCTTTTGCCAATAATAAAAATAAGCAAAGTGATGTTTATATTCTATGCACTAAGTACACAGTGTGCTAAGTACTATATACTCTTGAAGAAAAAATCAGTTAAAGATGTGTGTGTGTGTTGTCCTCACTTGAAGTTATTTTTTCTCAATGACACATCAGTAAATTTTAACAATGTTATTAAATGAATAAAACAGAAACCCTTTATAAGTTTCCAGTAGTGTGTATTTTCATCAGAAGCATACTTTACATGAACAGGAAACTAGGATAAGTCAGCTCATGTATTAAACAAAAGCCTTAAGACATAAAGGGAATAGTAAATTCTTGAGCTAAAGCTAAGTGTATGTTGTGTTTCCATAGCAAAAGCAACTTTTGCAAAGCAAATATATACCCTAGACAAAAGGGTTCGGTTCATTCAACATATAATGTGTACCTACCATGTACCAGGCAAAGCGCTAGAAGTCAGGGATAAAAAGAAAAGACACAGATGGTCTTTGTCTCCAGGGAGCTTACAGTCTCATGGGGAGATGGGCGAATACACTGCTTATCATAGTATAGTAAAATAGCATGGTGGAGAAAGGATATGAGTCATGTGGCTGGCCCTTGAAGGGAGAAATGGTCACATCAGTTGTTTGGAAAAAGTGAGAATGTCATGTGTGTAGTGTTTTAATTTTCATATGCTTTTTACAGATTTATAAAGTTTAATTTTTCCTTGCAGTTTACACAGGAGAATCAATTATGGATAATCCATATTTTAAATAAGGGAGAATAATCTTTCAAATAACATTAGAATTTTTTAGTGGAACTTTTACCTTTTGGGACCGTTTTTTATAGCAAATTAGATTCTAAAAGTTGGCATGAAATAGAAATCCAAATAGGCAAATTTACATATCAATTTATAATAAATTTATTATCTCATGTAAAAAATGAGAACTGTCTCCACAAAAAGACATACAGACTGTCCTAAGTGGCTTTATTCATGATAGCTCAAAAATGAAGGTGAGTCAAAAGTCCAGCAAGAGAAAAATGAACAATGAAACTGGGGAATATTGATACAATTGAATATTCTCCAACAATAGAAATGAAATAACACACAACACATGGATGAAAATACAACACATGCATGAATCTTGAAAACATTATGCAAGAGTGCACACTGTTTGCTGCCACATACATACATGCACCTGAGGAACAGGCAACTAATCTAAGTTGACAAAGGTGTGACTGACTCTAGTTGGAGGATGGGAGCTATTGAAAGGAAAAGGGTACAATAAACAATTTCAGGAATGACAGAAATGTTTTATATCTTGATCTGGGGAATATATGTAAAAAGTGTATGGACTTCATGTGAAAATTCATTGAATTTTATGTCTGTGCATTTTACCAAGCGCCAGTTATATCTCAATTTTGAAAACTATAAAATACTGAGGTCATGTGATACAATAAATTAGAGATTAATCAGGTATTTTTTAAAGTCTCGTGGTCATATAACATAATGTCTAAATAGCTCATCATTTCACAAATAATAACATATATTCAGAGACTTGCTATTTCTATGCCCACCATTTCAAGAGGCAAGCAAGAATAATAAATGTTTGGAAAGTTTCCATTAGGATACTCTTTCATCTGAACTGCAATGTGCTTCTTATCTGAGCCATATTTAAATAATTTGATCCAATTCAGGGTCAGAAGGATATCATCAGCATATGGAAAATCTTACGGTTTATCATATGCCCCATACATCCTTTTTTTTTAAAAGAACAATTTAACTTCAATGTTACATAAAAGGGCCTTGCTGCCCTCATTCTTTCATTTCCTTACAAGTCACTAATCACCATCAAAAAAGTAGAAACACATAACACAGGATTCATATTCGCCCTCGATTATTCTGAGGAAAAAAAGAAGAAAATGGTACTACATCCAAAATGTGCATCAAACACAGCAATTTATCCTTTGCTTTTTATATTGTATCATTATGTAAACTTGACTTCATAAGGAAGTTGTCACTGACCACTATTTGCACTTACAACAAGAAACACTGTCACCAATGTTAATTTTAAACTTTATATTTAACTAAGTCTTAGACTTAAATCATCTCAAAGAATCAGTCATAGGGGCTTTAACAATATCTAAGAATTAGTTATGCATTAGAAAAATAATACCACTGTAATTTATATACAACTTGATTCTGAAGGCACCAAACACTTCAAATATACAATTGGTTTTATTTTTAATAACCCAGTGGAGGAGGAAAACACAGTGTTGTCTTTTACTCACTGACAATACTACTAAGTACACACAATAGGTGGAATGTGAAATCTAAAGTGTCACAAGCAGCTATTTTATTAAATTAGGTGTGTGTAATAGTCACAATTTAACAATCACTTTTGCCCTTCTCTACACAACTGACTCATGAAGACAGGACTTCATCTGTTACAATGGTTAGGTTAATTTTTTTTTTTTTTTTTTTTTTTTGAGACAGGGTCTTGTTCTGTCACCCATGTTGGAGTACAGTGGCACGATCACGGTTCACTGAAGTCTTGACCACCAGTGATCCTCCCATCTCAGTACTACCATACTACCATACTCAGTTACTACCCTCTGGAGTAGCTGGAACTACGGGTGCAAGCCACCACATCCAGCTAATTTTTAAATTTTTTGTGGAGACAGGATCTCACTATATTGCTCAGGCTGGTCTCAAACTCCGGGGATCAAGCAATCCTCCCACCTGGGCCTCTCAGAAGGCATGAGCTGCTGTGCCTGGCTTGGTTTGGTTAATTTTAAAAGACAGGTTCTATACCTTGACATATAATCAGTATTTTTTCTGGCAAAAAAAATTTAATAAACATTCTAGTTCAATCATGGTAGCCCTTTCCTTATTCTAATCACAACTAAAAACTAGATAAAATACATTTAAGAAACCAACCACCTCTCAAAAGCAAGCAAACCATAGAAGAGAGTCAAAAGTTGGAAAAGTGACCTGCACAGTGATGAGTTTTCCACGTTGCTTCTTTCTTGTGCAGTATGATCTCAAGGGTAGACCTCAGTTGCAAAATGGTGAGGAAATGGCAGCTGCACAAGCAGATAAATTCTGAGACCAATCCTGTTTCTCTGGCAATAGAAACCAAAAAGAAAGTCTCCTGCGAGCCCGAGAGTTTAAGGAGAATCCCACAGATAAAAGAGAAAGCGAAGGGAATCCTTTAATTTGTGAAAGAACCTCACAAAACTATCAGCATAATTCCTGAACTAAGCTTCTATGAGACAGTCCCAAATAAAGACCGCAAATGCTTTGGAAGCCAAACAGAGATTTGAGCTGTCTGCACAAGTCTTATTCTAACCCCTGAACTGCATATGCATAGGAGAGACACAAACCAATAAAGCCAAGAATTTAAAAACGTAACTGCGATTTGAACTACCTCTCACAGAAGATGAGACACAACTTACAGTCTGAATTTAAGTGGCCTGATTGCTTGTTAAAATAAGCATATTAGGAATGTTCTAACAGACTGTATACAACAGAGATTCACAATATCCACACCACCCAAAATTACTCAGTAGACCAAAAAAAGACCAATTCTCATGACAAAATAACCAAAAACCTATCAAGTTACCTGATGATCTAGCTAGTTTAAGACAGTTTAAGCAGCTCTTACAACTATGTTTTATAAGTAAGTAAAAACACTCTTCAAATGAATGAAAACATAAAAATTCTCAATAGACAATAAACTATAAAAAAATTAAATTGCTGGGAAGTGAAATATACAGTATAGTCACATGTCACTTGATGGGGATACATTCTGAGAAATGTGTCATTAGGCAATATCATCATTGTGTGAACATCACAGAGTGTACTTACACAAACGTAGATGGCATAGTCTACTACACACCTAGGTTATATGGTAGATCTTATTGCTCCTATGTTACAAACCTCTACAGTATGTTACTATGCTGAATATTGTGGGCAGCTATAATACAATGTTATGTATTTGTGTATCTAAACATAGAGAAGGTAATGTATTGTGCTGTGACATTACGATGGCTACGACATCACTAGGTGACAGAAATGTTTCAGCTCTGTTATAATCTTGAGACCACTGTCATATACACATTCTGTTGTTGACTGAAACATTGTAATGCAGCACATTACTGCAATTAAAATGAAAAACTCACTACATGATATGGTTTGGTTGTGTCCCCACCCAAATCTCATCTTGAATTGTAGCTCCCATGATTCCCATGTGTTGTGGGAGGGACTCAGTGGGAGATAATTGCATCATGGGGGTGGTTTCCCCCATACTGTTCTCGTGGTAGTGAATAAGTCTCATGAGATCTGATGGTGTTATAAGGAGAAACCCCTTTTGCTTGGCTCTCATTCTCTCTGTTCCCCGCTGTCATGTAAGACGTGCTTTTTGCCTTCCACCATGATTGTGTGGCCTCCCCAGTCATGTGAAACTTTGGGTCTATTAAACCTCTTTTTCTTTACCAGTATGTCTTTATCAGTAGTATAAAAACGGACTAATACGCTAGGTGAACTTGCAAGCAGTATGAAAACAATGCAGAAAAAAAAACAGCAAATTTGTGTTAAAAGAAAAACTTCAGCCAAATTAAGTTTAAAAGAGCTTAATTGAGCAAAGAACGATTTGCAAATTGGGCAGCATCCTGAGCCAAAGAAGGCACAGAGACTCCAGCATAGCCATGCAGTGGAAGAAGACTTATGTACAGGAAAAAGGAAAGTGACCTACGGAAAACAGAAGTGAGGTACAGAAGCAGCTGGATTGGTTACAGCTTGGCATCTGCCTTATTTGAACATGGTTGGACAGCTGGCCACCTTGGATTGGCCAACATTCAGTGATTGGAACAAGAGTAGACTCAACTCCATTTAGGTTATAGTTCACGACGTACAGATAAACCTTTAGGCTGAACCTAAAATTTGTAAGGAGGCTGGTTTAGGCTAAACTCGATTTAACACTTGGAAAGAGCTCGATAGAAATAATCTAATCTGAAGAACAGAGAATGAAAGTGGAGAATAAAGAATAAGTGAACAGAGCCTCAGGGACCTGTAGGAAAATTTCCAAAGGTCAAAACTAATGTGTTTGGAGTACCAGAAGGAGACGAGAGACTGAGAAGGAAAATTGTTGGAAGGTACAATGCCGGAAAGCTTTCCACATTTAATCAAATCCATAAATGTACAGAGTCAAGAAGCTCAGCAATACACAAGCCCAAAGAAAATCACACCTAAACACATTACAGTTAAACTGGTGAAAACCAAATATAAAGAAAAAATTATTCAAAACAGCTAGAAATATATGCCTCATTATAGAGAGGAATAGGTGGAAATACTGAAGATTTCTCATCAGAAACCATGGAGGCCTGATGGCAGACAACATCTTTACAGGCTGAAAGAAAAGAACTGTCAACTCCAAACTCTACACCTAGTGAAAACATTCTTCTGAAATGCAAGCAAAATAAATGCATTTTTAGATAAAGGAAAAGTAAGTTAATCCATCACTAGGAGAGTTGAATATAAGATTGCTAAAGCAAGTTCTCTACGCTGAACGAAAATAATACTAGAGAGGACCATGGATCTTTAGGAATGAAGAAACAGCAACAGAAATGGTAAATTTCTGGGTAAATACAAAAGATTGTTTTTCCTTTTGAAGTTCTTTAAAATACATATAACTATTTAAAACAAACAGTATTTTATTATCTGCTGGGATTTTTTATGTACATACGTACAATACATACAAAAATTACAACATAAGGCTCAGTGGAGGATCATTTATATTATTGCAATTTGTCTACTGTGTTTAAATTATTCTTTTCTATTTTTGTAGGCAAGGTTTTGTGTGTTGCCCAAGCTGGTCTCAAACTTCTGGGCTCAAGTGATCCTCCTGTCTTGGCCTCCCAAAGTGCTGTGATTGCAGGTGTGAGCCACTGCACCCAGCCCCAAAATTGTTCTACTTTTTATGTGAAATGGCATAATATTAACACTAAATAAACTGTGAAAGGGCTGGTATGTATAATAAAACTTCTACAGAAAACACACACACAAAAGAGATTTAGCCAATATACATTAGATAAATAAAAATGGAATGTGAAAAGATATTCAAATAAACTAAAACATGGCAGGAATAAGAGAAATAGAGAAATGAAGATAAAAAAACAGAGAGGACAAATGGAAAATATGTAATTTAATCTTGGACTTAAATTCAACCATGGTCTAAAGACTCAAAGTAGAAGGAAGAAAATATCAAAAAGCAGAAATCCATGAAAGATAAAACAGATAGACAAAAATCTAATAAGCTAGTTACTTGAAAAAAGAATCAATAAAATTTAAAAAGTCCTAGCTGGGATGTATATAAGAAAAAGAGAGAAAGGACACAAATCACTAATGTCAGGAATGACACAGAACCAATAGACTTTAAAGGGGGTAACAATATAATATTACAGCAAAATATGCAACAATTACATAAAATTGACAATTTTCTTAAAAAATACACTTACCAAAATTGACACGAGAAAAACAGTTACAATATATGTATTTAATAACAAATAAATATTTAATTCAGCAATCCACAAGCCCAAATATATATAATACATACTATATATAACTATATATAATTAATTATATGAAGATAATTAATAGTGTATAATTATATATAATTAAATTATCGAATATCTTTCCTGAAAGAAAACTCCAGGGTAAAATGTTTTCAGTCGTAAACTCTGGCAAAGTTTCAAGGAAGAAATAACACTTATCTAACATAAATATTTTCAGAAGATAAAGAAGTTGGTATCACTGCCCAACTTGGTTTCATAAGTCCAGCATAAGACTAATAATCAAAATAAAAAAAAATTATTTTTAAAAAATTCCAAAGTACTTCATATAGATGTAAAGATACTAACAAAATGTTATCAAATGTAATTCATTATATACAGTCATGTGCTGCATAATGATGTTTCAGTCAACGATAAAGTACATATATGACAGTGGTCCCGTTAAACTATAACAGAGCTGAAAAATTCCTGTTGCCTAGTGACGTGGTAGTCTGTCAGTAACATGACACCGTAGCTATCAGAATGTCCTAGCTCAACACATTTCCTTTTTGGTATGTTTAGACATGTTTAAATACACAAATACAATTGTGTTACAATTCCCTCACAGTATTCGGTACAGTACCATGCTGTACAGGTTTGTAGCCTGGGAGCAATAGGCCCTACCATGTAGCCTAGTAAGCTCTACTATCCAGGTTAGTGAAAGAACACTCTATGATGTTTGCACTATGACAAAATTGCCTAATAACACACTTCTCAGAACATAACCCCATCATTAAATGACACAGCTGTATAAAAAAAAATACATCATAACAAAAGTAGGCTTTCTTAGAAATGCAAAGTTGGTTAAACATGCAGAAATCAATGTCATTTACAACAGTAACCTAGTAAAGGAGGAAAACCATATAATCACATGCAGGTTTGTTACATTGGTATATTGCATGATGCTGAGGTTTGGGGTACGATTGATCCCATCAAGAGAAGAAACAAATGAATAATAACCAAAAACGAAGAAACAGAACTGTCAATATTGGCATATTATACATTGTTTGTACAGAAAATACCAAGGAACTCCCCAAAACTTACATAAACCATAAAAGAATTAAGCCATGTGCAGGATAAATGTTAATATAAAAAGCATCCTATAATTATGTATTCATAGCAAAAATAAATGAAAATTATTTTCTTTCAAATTCCTATTATAGTAGTTGGGCAGAGAGAAGAGAATACCTAGTAATAAATCTAAGAAAATATACCCAATACCTCTCGCCTAAAAACTACAAAAAACTGCTATAATAAATTAGACAATACCTAAATAAATGGCATATTTGTGAATGGCAATTCTCCAAAAACTGATCTATAGAGTCTATGTAATTCCAAACAAAATATACCAAGATTTTCTTTTCTTTTTTTTTATTTTTTATTTTTGAAATTGTCAACTTGATTGTAAAACTGATATGGAAATGCAAAGGATCTAGATAGTGAAAAGGTAGAGAATTCACTTAACCTTCAAGATATACAATAAAGCTATAGTAACCAAGAATGTGGATTATTGGCAAAAAAAAAATAGAGACATAGATCTATGGAACAAAATAGAATGTTTAGAAAGAGACCCACGCATATATGATCACTTGAATTTTGACAACGTGTCAAGAGAATTCAACAGAGAAAACAAAGTCGTTTCAACAAAGGATGCTGGACCAACTGGAAATCAACACTGAAAAAACAAGTACAATGATCCCCACCTCACACTCGACACAAAATTTGAGTAAAAATAATCATAAACCTCAACGTAGAACCTAAAACTATAAAACTCCTAAAACATGAGAGAAAACAGCTGTAATCTTATGGTAGGCAAAGTTTTGTTAAATAAAACACACACACAAAATACAAAACTTTCAAGCTAAAATGGATAAATCAGACTTCATCAAAATCTAAAACTTTCATTCTTAAAAAATCACTGAAAAATGAAAAGGCAAGCTATATTGTGGAAGAAAATTTTCTCCAAACAACTATCAGATAAAGGACTTGTATTCAAAATATTATAAGGAACTTTTGCAGTTAAATAATAAGAAACAACTCAAGTGTTTAGAAAAATGGACAAAATATTTGAATGGACACTTCGCAAAAGATAAGCAAATGGACAAAGGTGCATAAAACAAACAGGCATCATTAGTGCCCATAGGAAAGCAAATAAAATATATAAGTGATACTGCATATCCATTAGATTGGTTAAAATTAAAAAGACTGACCATAGCAAACACTGACAATGACTTTAAGCAACCAGAACTCTTATTCACTGCTGGTGGGAATGTAAATGGTATAATCATTTTGGTAAAACATGTTGGCAGCATCATAAATAATTAAGCTTACCATATAACCCAATTACTCCAGGTCTAGATATTTGCCCAAAAGAAAGGAAAAGGTATTTCCACACAAGGACTTGTATACAAATGATCATAGCAGCTTTATTTGTAATAGTCATTAAGTGGAAACAATGCAAGTGTCCAACAAATAGGTAAGCAAAGGATGGCATCCTTATCCACATAATGCCTACTGAGCAAAGGGAAAGAAAAAAGAACAAAATTTTGATACACACAATGACACAGATGAATTGCAAAAATACACTAAGTGAAGACGCCAGGCCAAAAAACTGTGTATGCTTATGATTCTATTTATATAAAATTCTAGCGATGCAAACTAATTTATGGTGAGAAAAGACAAGTCAGTGGTTTTCTGGGGACGGAGTTGGAAGGAGAGAGGATGGCAAAGGGGCTCTAAGGAATGTTTTGAGGATAACAGAAATGTTCTTTATCTTGATTGTGGTGATGGTTTCACCAGTGTATAAACATGTCAAAACTGATAAAATTGTATTTAAATATGTACAGAATACTGTACTTCAATTATACCTCAATAAAGTTGTTTAAAAAATATATGTAATATAAAGCTGACAAAACACAAACACAACCCAAAATTTAAAAAGCTGCCAATGCACATTTGGTTTAAAGAAATCTCATTTAGCCTGTTTTGCCTCAAAATGGCTTTTGGCTTTTTAAAGATAAAAAGAAAATACTATATTTGACAAGATGTCATTATATTTAGTTACAGTGTTGCAAAAGTTTTATTATTTCAAAATGCAATGCTGTGTAATGTGCTTTATATACTTTTCCTCAACTGAGTCCCAGTGGAACATCTACAACTGAAATACTGACTCTTGTAATTTATTATACATATTGAATATTACACTAAAGAATAATCTGTAAAAAGGTCAAGCATATTGTTAAGTGGTCAGAATATTAACAAAAGTGATGAATTTTACAAAAAGGACCATGTCCCTACACATAGATTGTTATATATATGTGATTATACAGTTACAGATCAATATAAAAATATTAATATATGTAATTCAAAAGACATACTTTCTAAGTAAAAATGTGCATACCACATTTACACAATCTAATAAAGAAATATCAATACTTTGCATTCCTATAGTATCTACATCCTTGAAGTATATCCATAGCTATTGACTAGAGATCATTGTGATGAAGCAATTACACTAACCTCTAAATCAGGTTTAAAAAAATCACTTTTTGCTTCTATCCGGCTCAGTTTACTTGAGCGAAGCTCGTTTTCTCACTAATAAAATGAGGAGGTTGGGCTTGATTATCTTTTAACTCTCTTTCAAGTTTGAAATTTGCTTTATTTTTATCCTCACACTAATAAGGAAAGCAGGATCGAGGAATGATGCTGAGAGAGGTTAAAGGAGTTGTACAAAGTCACAGGAACTGCAATTAGAGGCCCGGTCTCACATACCCAGCCCCAGACTCTTTCCACTGCCACACACTGCTCTAAGCCTGCCCTGTAATGATCTTAGGAACAGGATACACACTCATCATCTGCAAGACTTTGATGAATTTCTGTCTGGAAAGGCGAAGAAAAAAAGACACATAGTCATGAGCTTATGATTCTAAGACACTTGGCCTTTTATTTTTGCATCTAGAATTATCAGCACCTGAGCTTAGGAAGAAACATAATTCTTTGAGAAACTGACTTATACTTTATTTCATCTCAGTATTTATCTTCTTTTATGGATATTTAGTAAATGTGTGCTCAACAATCTGACTACTAGCATTTCTTCCCTCAAGAATAATTTTTGTTTAAGGAAAGGTCAGTTGATTAAGAAACTGGAGAGTCATCACTGGGGTTCAAAGCAAAGCAGAGGTTTCATGTTCACTTCCTATTTTAACCAAAGGTCTCTGGGTGTTTGGATTTGGAAATTTGTGCCGCAACACAGGAAGGATATGGATTGTAGGATTAAAGCCACCTGAATTTTAATACTAGCTCTATTATTTGACAACTTTGGATTTTGAGGGATTGAATTTCAATGCCGTCTTCACCTGTAAGCAAGACCATTTCTACCCTTGAAGGTTAGAACATAAAAATAATTGCTTATCACAATATTTTATTACAAAAATTTTCACACACACAGAAAAGTTAAAATAATTATGCAATGTAAGCCCATTTTTCCCTCCACCTAAATTCTATCATTGACATTTGGTTATATATACACCTATGCATCTTCACATCCCTCTCTTAATCAATTTATTTTACTTTTTGATTCATTTCAAAGTCAGCTGCAAACATCAGTATACTTTACCCCTAAATGCTGCAATGCTTTACAGTATTTTATATGCAAATTTTACATACAGTGAAATATACAAAATGTTTACCACTCAATAAGCTCTAGCAAATACATACACCTGTATAACAAAAACCTCCATCAAGATACTGAACATCACTATCACCTCCAAAATTTCATGCCCCTTCCTAGTAAATCCCTGCTGCAGTCCCTTCTGTTCTGATATATTTTCATCAAAACTTAGTTCTGCCTGTTCAAGCACTTCATAGAAATGGAAACATACAGTAGGTATTCGTTTGTATAAGGGTTTTCATGCAGAATAAAAGTTTGGGGGATTCATTGATGTTGTTGCATGAATGTGTAGTTTCTTCTTTGGCATAGCTGGCAAGTATTCCACTTAGGAATCCCATAGTTCATCCACTCTCACTTTTGGCTATTCTAAATAAAACTGTTGTAAATATTCCTATAGACTTTTGTAGATATATTTTTTATTTCTCTTTGGAAAATATCTAGAAGTAAAATTGTAGGTTCCAGAGTAGGTTTGTATTTAGCTTTATAAGAAATTTCTAGGCTTTTATCCATAGTGGCCGCACAATTATACACACTCACTAAAAACATAAACGTTCCAGTTGCTCCACATCCTGACCAATATTTGCTGTCGGTCTTTGTAAATTTAGCCATTCTAGTGGATGTCTCTCATCATGGTTTAATTTGCATTCCCTTGATAATTAATAAAATTGAGCATTTTTCATCTTCCTTACCTGAGTCTTTGGCCTCTTTTTTATTGAATCATCTTTTTGTTACCAGTTTTAGAGTGCTATATATTCTGGATACTAACCCTTTGTCGTATATATATTCTGTAAATTTCTTAACAATGCCTTCTGATTAGCTCAAGTTCAACTTTAAGTCTAGTTTTTCAGGTTTTTTTGTTTTTTGACAGGGTATCACTCTATCACCCAGGCTAGAGTGCAGTGATATGATCACAGCTCACTGCAGCCTCAATCACATGGGCTCAAGTGATCCTCCTACCTCAGCCTCCTGAATGGCTGGGACTACAGGTGTGTACCACCACGCCCAGCTAATTTTTTGTAATTTTGGTAGAGATATGGGTTTCAGCCATGTTGCTCAGGCTGGTCTTGAACTGCAGGGCTAAAGTGATCCACCTGCTTAGACCTCCCAAAGTGCTGGGATTACAGGGATGAGCCATTGTACCTGGCCCAGTTTATCAATTTTTATTGCTTTCTGTGACCGAAGACACTTTCACCTATCCACTACATTGCAAAGATATTCTCCTATGTTTTCTTTCAGATGCATTATAATTTTGGCTTTTTTTAGGTTGGTGAACCATCTCAAAATAGTATTTGTGAATGGTGTGAGGTAGGGGTTGATGCTTCAGTTATTCCAGCATCATTTTCTACAAATATTTTCCTCTCTCCATTGGGCTGCTTTGGCACATATATTGGAAATCAGTCCATTGTGTAAGTGTGGGTCTATTGCCAGGCCTTCAATCCTATTCCATTGATCTGCTTGCCTGTTTTTATGAAGGTGTCATGAAGTTTTGATTGCTGTAGTTTTGTAGTAAGTTATGAAGCCAGATAGTGTAATTCCTCCAACACTGTACTTCTTTTTCAACGTTGCTGAAGATATCCTAGCTTTAGCTCATTTTAAAGGAATTTTAGAATTAGGTTGCCTTCCTGCAGAATAAATAAAACAGCCTGGTAGGCTTTATAAGTGATTACACTGACTTTATAGATCAATCTGGAAATAACAGACATCTCAACATTGTTGAGATTTCTAATCAATAAGCATGGCATCTCTTTCTAGATATTTAGGTTGTCTTTCATTACTTTCAGCAATGTGTTATAGTGTTTGGCATAGAGGTTTTGCATGCATTTTGAGAGCTTGTTTGGAGGTTCTAGCAGGGGAGCACAGCTACTGATATACTCTTCACCGAAGACAGGTCCTCCTGTATATCAGGGGTGGCCTTCCTCTTCGATCAAGCGTGCAGCTTCAGGAAGGATACACATGGAGCAGTAAGGGAGGTAGGGGACACCCATCTGGCCATCCAGATCAGCCAAATCAACCTTAGTGATCAACGGGGTGACAGATGTCACAGCCAGATCACCCTCACATCCTTGCATGTATTTTGTTAAAGGTATTCCTGAGTATTTTGTGTTTCATCATGATAATGTAAGTGGAATTTAAAAATTATTTTTCCACTTATTTGTACTAGCATCTAAAAATACATTTGAATTTGCATATCAACAATATATCCTGCAACCTTGCCAAATTCATTTACTATTCCTCATAGTTGTTTTGTAGAGTCATTAGGACATACTGTGCCATCAACCACATCATCTGCAAACAAGACAGTTTTATTGCTCCTTTTTCAATCTGTATTTCTTTTATTTCATTTTCTTATCCTATTGCACTAGCTGTGATCTCCAACACAATGATAATTAAAAGAGCTCGGTGGCTCAAGCCTGTAATCCCAGCACTTTGGGAGGCCGAGACGGGTGGATCACAAGGTCAGGAGATCAAGACCATCCTGGCTAATCCGGTGAAACCCCGTCTCTACTAAAAAATACAAAAAACTAGCCGGGCGAGGTGGCGGGCGCCTGTAGTCCCAGCTACTCCGGAGGCTGAGGCAGGGAGAATGGCGTGGAGCCGGGAGGCGGAGCTTGCAGTGAGCTGAGATCCGGCCACTGCACTCCAGCCTGGGCGAAAGAGTGAGACTCCGTCTCAAAAAAAAAAAAAAAAAAAAAAAAAAAAGAGCTGAGAGTGGGCATCCTTACCTAGTTATAAATCTTAGGGAGAAAACATTCAGTATTTCCCTATTAAGTATAATGTTAGTTGTAGATTTTTCATATGTTCACTTAACAGATTGACATTCCTTACCATTGCACATTTGCTTCAAGTTTTTATTATAAATAGATGTTCCCTTTTGTCAAATAATTTTTCTATATTATTTAAACTATCATATATTTTGTCTCCTCTATTGTGTGGCTCTGGTGAATTACACAGGTTAGTCTTTAAGCATTTAACTTTGCATTCCATGGATAAATCCCAATTTTATGCATTGCTACATTCCATTTCATATTTTCTTAAGATATCTATTATTAAAACTTATTTTTTTGAATCAAGTTTATGATGGCTACATAAAATGACATGTTCCTACCTCCTCTATTTTCTGAAAGATTCGCATATTAGTGTTGTTTCTTCCTTAAATGTTTGCTAGAATTTACTAGTAAAACCAATTAGGCCACAGGTACCTTTTAATAATCATTGCAAACCAGGAACTGCGTAAGATATTTTATTATCGTCACTGTTTATAACAACACTTCAAATTACATAAAACCTACTTTAAACAGTCAAAATTTAGGGTTGAGAGAAATTAAATAACTTACCCGAGGACATGCAGCTATATGTCATGTACAAACATCAGGTATATTTAGCTCTAAAGTTTTTAGTCTACCACAGAATGTCATGGTAGATTTGAAGTTGTACAGATAAATATCACTTCAAAACTCCCTTAATACATGGCACTCATAAACTGAGCAAGCATCTCTACTGGTCACTAGTTGATTTTTCAAGACAAGGAAGTTGTTTTTTTTTTTTAATGTAGTAGAACCAAAATCCAATTTTAGACATGCCACTAATCTCATTCTTAAAAAGAAGAAGGCACATTAGACAGTGAAGTTAGTTACATTTACTATCAACTATAGATCAGGACTCATTCACTCCAGCCCATTTTTGTCTCAACATTTTATTTATGTAACTGTATTTACTAAGAACCTATAAGTATGTTAAATAAGTTATTGGCTATGCTTATTTCTTTACTAGTAGTTCTTCGTCATATACAAGGCATGAGAAGTTTCTTCAAATAAATTAGATAGTGGAGTGCCAATTAAATAAAAGAACCCTATAAAGAAAGTCACATTGGTGCAGCATGAATTACCCAAAAAAGATCTAACATTTTTATTTTATCTGATGCTGAAAACAGGTAAACAACATAGATCTCTAGTTTCTTTATGGTTCCCTGGTAACCCAATAAAAGCAGATCAT
Source organism: Mandrillus leucophaeus (assembly GCF_000951045.1). Taxonomy (NCBI): domain Eukaryota; kingdom Metazoa; phylum Chordata; class Mammalia; order Primates; family Cercopithecidae; genus Mandrillus; species Mandrillus leucophaeus. The sequence continues at coordinate 4,081,004 of NW_012106030.1, read as the reverse complement.
ATGTATTTCTCAAGATGAAATATTTCATTGTGTAATGGGTTTAGATTATGAGTCAAAAATAAAATAAAACAAACACCAATCATATCAGGCACACAGACAAACCGTGCATTGACTTTGTTATGCATGAATACAGTGTGAGAAAGAGGATAAAGGCACACAATCCCAACATATATTTTCTAATACTATTTCCTTCATTTGAACTTACCAATAGAGCAAAAAGGAGTGAGACAGCTAGGTAGTCATCCAGTTTTTCTTTTAACAAACAAACTCTATCCATCCATTTTTCTCAATCATCTTAATAGTGTGAGTAAAGAGTGTTTCCAGGTTCTTAGAATACAGAGCTAGGGAAAAAATTAAGTTGACAGGGTTCAGTTTTGACAGTGTATCCAGCTGTTTATAGCTTTTCATTTTTTCCATAAACCTAACTGGTATCAGTATATGTAAAGTTTCTAACACTTCCAGCTAGGGAATACTTCACAGAAGAAAAATGCTTTCCTTGGAGTTTACAAATGCCATTTGGTCTAATTTTTCAGCAAGGGTTTGTCTAGTTAGATTATGAGATTTTTCCTGGAGAGCAACAGCAAGAGAATGTCCCTCATGCTGTCAGAGAAAGAGAGTTATATTTTTGTTCCTTGGAAGAAACATATAATGTAATGGGCAAAAAGTCAAGTGGGTGGGGAGCCATTAGCCCACATAAACCTCCAGAGAAATCTCTAAGAAAAAGGCATTCTAAATAACACGCTCCACTAGCATATTTTCTTTTAAAAAAATACGTCCAAGAAAGTAGATGCAGGCTGGGTTTTATGGGACAGGACTCATGCTGTCCTACCCAGACAGCAAGAGTTACTTAGGGAAAACAAAGTTTGAAACATGGGTAAGACTAACGGCAAAAATTGAGCCCAGAAGGTCAGAGATTAATGGTGGGACTGCAAAGATGTAAGTTAGGAGCTGGTTCAGAGAAAGAGAACAGGAACAAAGAAAGAGCATCTCGTAAGATTTCTGCAAGTCTTTCTACACCTGAATTTCTCATCTATCAGATGGGCATGTCTATGGCAGTGTCAGAATAGCTTAAAAAGCTAAAAAGCAAGACATAGGCCAAAATTTAATTCTGAACTATCAACTCTGAGTTAGGAACCAAATATCCTGCCATATTATTATACAGTACATACTTCTTGAACAGTTCAACAGAAGACCTTTGTGTTTTTTTCTTTCTATAAATGATCTCCATTTTAGGTGAATCTGATTTTTTTTAATCTGCATTTTTTTTTTTTGAGATGGAGTTTCACTCTGGTGCCCAGGCTGGAGTGCAGTGGCATGATCTTGCCTCACTACAAGCTCCGCCTCCCGGGTTCCCGCCATTCTCCTGCCTCAGCCTCCCGAGTAGCTGGGACTACAGGCGCCCGCCACCATGCCCGGCTAATTTTTTGTATTTTTAGCAGAGATGGAGTTTCACCATGTTGGCCAGGATGGTCTCGATCTCCTGACCTCGGGTTCTGCCCGCCTCAGTCTCCCAAAGTGCTGGGATTGCAGGCGTGAGCCACTGCACCCAGCCTAAATCTGCATTTTTAAAACTACTAAATTTTAAGCTAATAATGTCCCACTGATGTCACAAGGACTCACTAGGGGATCACATTATGTTTTAAACCCATTCGGTGCTTAATATGATTTGATCTGTAAAATGCTTTTCAGGTGTCCATTCATCATGGACATGGATATTTACTTAGTGTGGTGATTAAAGGGAGGAACTCCAGAGTGAGGCTGTTTGGGCTCAAATCCCAGCTTTACCAGTTACTAGCTGTATAACCTTGGGCAAGTTAGGAAACCCTTTGGAATCAGTTTATTTCACTGCACAATGAGGAAAAGAGCAATACCTATCTCATATGACTGTGAGAATTAAATAAGTTCTACAGAAAGCATTTTTAAAAGTGCCCTAGCCAGAGGAGGTCACATCTAGCCAGAGGAATTACTTCTTGTTGCTGTTATACTATGTGACTATAAATCATACCTTTTTTTTTCCTTTTGACTGGATTCAAAAATGTTCTCTTTCAAGAAATTCCATAAAATCAGGTTTTTCCTTCTATTTTAACATCTGCCAAACTCTCTTCTTAAAGAAATTGAAATTACTTGGCTTATGGTCAAATTTAATGGTGAAGACTGAATCTATAAATCTACAAAGACTTAGAAAGGGATTTATAAAATAGTAACTTATAACTCAATTACTATTTGAATGGCCTGGTTGTGCCTGAAAGTAATTAACTGAGCAAGACCTGAGTATGTGTGTACCTCCAAGATACCCACGACCGATCCCGTGGTGGAATCAGATGTAGTTAGAGAAACTGTGATAACTCAAATTTTTCCAGCTCTGATCATCGCCTCCGACATTACATCCTATGGCCAGTTTTTTGTGTCAGGGTCCCCGTGAACACCACTGGACACTCCCACAAAGGCATGAGAACCCCTGGGAGTGATAAAGCCAAAACAGCAGTGTCTGGCACTGGTGCTGCTTTTAGTAGTGTTACACGACTTTGGAGTAGCCCTGCTATAGTGCTGCAAGTGTCTCAAAACTTTTACTCAAATGGCTCTGTAGCATCTTATTTATGGCCCTGCTGTTTCCCAACTCTCAAACTCTAGGTTGTCTTATACTTTAATTTCTTTTTCCTTTTTTTTTCTGGAGACAGGGTCTCACCCTGTCACCCAGGCTGGAGTACAGCTGTATGATCATGGCTCACTGCAGCCTCCACCTCTAAGGCTCAAGCTATCCTCCCACCTCAGCCTCCCGCATAGCTAGGATTACAGGCACATACCGCCATGCCTGGCTAATTTTTT